>NC_058497.1:25452860-25625360 GCF_020382885.2 Scatophagus argus | reverse complement strand
GTGTGTGT
Organism: Scatophagus argus; assembly: GCF_020382885.2. Lineage (NCBI taxonomy): Eukaryota > Metazoa > Chordata > Actinopteri > Scatophagidae > Scatophagus > Scatophagus argus. The sequence continues at coordinate 25,625,352 of NC_058497.1, read as the reverse complement.
GTGTGTGTGTGTGTGTGTGTGTGTGTGTGTGGAGACGGTCTGTGCTTCAGATCACTGGATGAGACCCTGCTGGTCTCTCAGATCCCAGCTGGTGACCAAAGGTGACCTTTTGCTGTGGTCAGACAGACTACGTCATTAGAATCTTTAAAATCCTCTTTTGAAACTTTGTTCTGTCGGAAAGAGTTTCTATATTTAGAATTTGATGTATAACTGAGTCTCTTTGGTGTGTTTATGTGTGTGCGGTTCAGGACGGAGACTTTCTGGATCATTTGCAGATGGACTGTCAGTCTGATGGGACGTGGAGCAGCAGCCCTCCTGGCTGTCAGAGTAAGAAAACACAAGTCAGAACATGAAGCTGCTGAACCCACACAGTTAACCGTCTGTTTACTTCCTGTTTGGAGTCTGTTTACTGTTTGCACTGTGTTTACTTCCTGTTTACTGTTTACTTCCTGTTTACTCTCGGTTTACTTCCTGTTTGGAGTCAGTTCACTTCCTGTTTACTGTCCGTTTACTGTTTACTGACTGTTTGCCGTCTGTTTACTTCCTTTTTACTGTTTACAGACTGTCTACTTCCTGTTTACTGTTTACAGACTGTCTACTTACTGTTTACAGACTGTCTACTTTCTGTTTACTGTTTACAGATTGTCTACTTACTGTTTACTGTTTACAGACTGTCTACTTCCTGTTTACTGTTTACAGACTGTAAACGTGCTGCTCAGCCTGTTAAACTGTAAAGTGTCTTTCATGGCCTTTAGGTGTGAGGTGACTGCAGAAGGGAACACTGATCCCAGGTCAGACTTTAACTGTCCTTCCTGCTTTCTCTCCTTCTGTCTCTTTGTGTAGAAACAGACTCTGGGAGGAGGAGGCGGTCTCTGGCCAGCATCTTAACCAATCACAGTCTAGATTAGTCGGAGAGTGATTCTCATTGGCTGATAGAGAAGCTGTAGGACCAGTTCATTAGTGTGTCAGCAGTTTGCTCTTCAGTGTTAAATTATTTTATAATAAAACCAATCAGAAAGAGAACCCGCAGTCCCGTGTTTCTGTTCACAGTGAAGACAGTCTGAAGCTGAACAGTCGGACTGTAAAGCTGCTCTGTGCTGAGCGACGGTCGCGGGACATCGCAACATGACATCACAACGTTAGAGGCGCCAGGTTCAGTTCTGCTGCGGTCTGAACTGTGACAGGAAGTGAAAATCTGTCGCCGCTTTGAAACACGCCTCGAATCATGTAAACACACTCGGATGTGAACGACGGCCGCGTCTCCGCTTCACCTCGTCGGACGCCAGCTGACGCGGTTCGCCACCCGTGGAGCCATCACATCATTCATTCTGACACGCACGCACACACGCACGCACATCTGGCACCGTCTAAATCACGCAGTCACCTCGTCCGTCCCCTCGCTCGCCTTCGTCCTCGTCCTCTGTCTTCACACTGACAGCTGATTGGTCTCCTCTCTGTCACAGTGGTGGATTGCGGGAGTCCGAAGGCGGTCGCCATGGCTGACGTGGTGTTCGGTAGTCATGACAACAGCACGCTGTTTGGATCGACAGTTCACTACGTCTGCAGGGAGGACGGCAGCAACAGTAAGAGTGCTCGTACTGTTCAGGAGCACAGTAGTACAAAGTGCAGTACAGATGAAGTATTAAACGAGTGTTTTACGTCAGGTTCATACAGCTGTGGTCCGAGCGGAGACTGGATCAACGAGGAGTCGGGAAGCAGACTGCCGAGCTGCCTGCCGGGTAACGAATCCTTCATGCTAACACGTTTACATGTGCTAACAGTCCATAAAGAGAAGGTGTCTGTCTCCGTCCAGCCTGCGGCCGTCCGTCCCGCTCTCTCCCCCTGCAGGTGAAGAGGATCGTGGGCGGTCGCAGCGCCGAGCCCGGCCTGTTCCCCTGGCAGGTCCTGCTCAGTGTGGAGGACCTGTCCCGGGTCCCGGAGGACCGCTGGTTCGGCTCCGGGGCCCTGCTGTCCGAGTCCTGGGTCCTCACGGCCGCCCACGTCCTGAGGTCCCAGAGGAGGGACACCAGCGTCGTCCCCGTGGCCCCTGAACACGTCAAGGTTTGATGTTTACCTTTTCCCTCCAGTTCTGCTCTGACGAGGATCTGGTCGACTTTACTGAGACCAAAGTTCGAGCAGAGACGAGTTTCCTGCCTCACGAAGCTCGTCTGAGACGCGATGAGAACGCAGCCTTGACTTTTGACCGGAGGCTTTCTTCCGGATGGACACATTAAGGCGACCGTGTAAACGTGTTAATGACTTCAGGCGTCTTCCAGGTTTTCCTCGGCCTCCATGATGCTGGGGACCGACGTGTCGCCTCCAACCGCTCGGTGGAGCAGATCCTCCTCCATCCAGACTTCCAGCCCAACAACTACAACAACGACATCGCCCTGCTGAAGCTGACCAAGCGGGTGGAGTTCACTGAGCTCATCCGTCCCGTGTGTCTCCCCCCACCTCACAACAAGGTGGGACCAATAAATACTCAGGTGTACTCAGGTTAGACTGTTGGACACAGATGTCCCCGTGTATGACTGACCACAGGGTGACCTTTGACCTCTGTCCTGTTTAGGATGACCCCCCCTCTCCTCTCCCAAACTCTTTGGGTGTAGTTGCTGGTTGGGGAATCTCCAACCTCAACACCTCCTCCTCCTCCTCAGTCGACCCCCCCAGGCTGACCTCTGACCTCGGGATGACCTCTGACCTCCTGCAGTACGTGAAGCTGCCAGTGGTGTCTCAGAATGAGTGTCAGGCGAGCTACGCCTCGCGCTCCGTCAGCTACAACATCACCGACAACATGTTCTGCGCCGGCTTCTTCGAGGGCGGGCGGGACACCTGCCTGGGGGACAGCGGGGGGGCGTTTGTGATGGAGGACGGGGTCAGCCAGAGGTGGGTGGTGTTTGGGTTGGTGTCGTGGGGCGGGCCGGAGGAGTGCGGGAGTCAGAGGGTGTATGGAGTCTACACCCGCGTGGCTAAATATGTGGAGTGGATCGAGAAGCAGCTTCATGCTGCCCCCTGGTGACCAAGGCAGGAAGTACGTCTGATCACATGATCAGTCTGACGGTATCTAAGTACTCCAGTACTGTGCTTAAGTACAAATCTGAGGCACTTGTACTCCACTTGTGTATCTTATCTCAGAGGTAAATATTGTACGTTTTACTCCAATACTTTTGTCTGACAGCAGTTATTTGTCAGATACGTTACAGTTTGTTTGTGTGCGAATGAATAATTTCACCAAAGGCCTGAACATCAACACACTCCAGTTTCTATCCCACAATCCTTTGCTCTACACTCCCTGTGGATTATTTCTTGACTTGCGTCATCTGTCTGTGCTGTGTGTGTGTTCCTGCTCTGCAGAGGATGTGCCTTTTACATTTAAATGACTGTGCGTTGTTTCCTCTGGCGCCCCCCTCAGGACAAACCGTACATGTTTTTCTCCTCATGAGTTTGTGTACTGTACTGAACTGTGCAGCCAGTAGGGGGCGCTGTCTATTGTTGACCAACTGGAAGAAGATTCAGAGACTCAGATTTTTAACTGCTTTAGATGTAAACTGAGCCTCATTAGCAGATATATATCTCTATACATATTTTAAAAATGATATGTATTTGAAATGTGTTACTTTATTATCTCCATCTAACTACTGTTATTATATTTCACATGCATATGTATGACCTACTGTATATTAAAATAATAAACATATTCTGCAGGGAAATTCACACTTTCTGAAAACCTTTAAGCTGTTCAGTCACAACACTCAACATGTATCAAACATCTCATCATGTTACAGACGTCAGGAAGAAAATATAAAGCAGAAGCAAAGAAAATGTAACCGTAAAAATTCTCAGCTCATTACAGACAGTTTGGTGAACAACAGCGCTGTGCTACAACACAACACCTGAGTTAGGATGGCACAGACGCCGTAGCTGCTCTGTGTGTCAGTGAGCACACAGCACAGACACGAGCCTGACAGGGTGGGCGTCGACCGGACAAACGGTTCAGGACAGGACAGGAGACGACTCCGTCTCAGAAGCTTCTCTAACAGGAATTTAAGAGGTGAAGCCCGAGTGCATTGAGTGAATGAGAACAGAAGCAGAAAGCAGAGAGTGAGGACGCTGAGATTCAGCTCGGCTCCGCCTCAGGTGATGCCCTCTCACTTCGCAGCCAATGAGATGACAGCATGTGCAGCCTGAAGGTGAGCCAAACCTTCCAGGGGACGACGATCAGAGTCGGTGTGGGGGAACTAAATCTACACTTTAATCCCAAAGTGAAACGTGATCCTTTCTGCAACCTGTCGGTTCTGTTCAGAGCTCCTGCGTCTCAGCTCTCGGTCTCGTTGATGTCCGTCCTCTCCATGGTGTCTCGGATCCAGTTCAGGAAGTTCCCCAGTCGGGCATAAACGCCATACTTTCCCTTTGCGGCACACTTCTCTCCCCAGCTGACCACTCCGGTCAGAAACCAGGTCCCCCTGTAGTTCACCACAAACGGTCCTCCGCTGTCTCCGCTGCAGGCGTCGATGCTGACGTCCAGGTAACCCGCGCAGAACATGTTGTCTGTGATCACCTGCGGGAGGGCGACAGCACGTTACAAACTCACCAGCACGACTGACATCACAGACGGGGTTTGAGGCGGAGCAGTGAAGCTAACGCCACAGCCGATGGGATCACCTGCTCCGTGGATGCGGTGCAGTCCCGGTACCTGACCACCGGAAGCGTCACCTTCCTGAGGAACCGGGACGACCTGCCCAGGTAACGAGTGAGCCCCCAGCCCGTCACCACACCGCGGTTACCATCCTGAACGCACAAACACAAAGTCAGCTCAGATCTGTCCTTCAACACGCACAGCGAGAGCCATCACAGTCAGCGTTACCTGCAGCAGGTATCTGGAGAGGTGCGGGTCGGGGAGGCAGGCGGGGACCGCGGTGGGGCCCCTGACGACGGGCTGGGCGAGGTACAGCAGAGCGATGTCGCTGTCGAAGGTGAAGGAGTGGAAGTGAGGGTGAACGATGACCTTCTGAATCTTGATGAGCTGCTCGCCAGGATCAGGACGCATCTTATCAAGGTCTCCTGCACACACAGACACGATTCATGTGTCACATGCTGCTGTCCATCCTGCTGAGGAGGACCAGGAGGGACCCCTGGGAGGTTAACGCAGCCATGACTTTAACTCTGGTGACGTTTCTTCTCATTCTGCTTCTACAGATCTGAAAGTACTTCCACCTGGACAAACTCTGTCAAATCTGAACTGATGCTGCGTCTGGACTGACTGCTGATTGGTCAGTTCCTCCAACCTGAAGCCCATTAGCAGGACAGACAGACTGACAGGACATGCACATGTTGTCACCTATAGTAACGTGGTCTGCAGGCTCTTCCAAGCAGTGAGCAGCAGAGACCACCCACCGATCAGAGACCAGAGTCCCCCCACAGAAACCATAACCGTCAGACCTGCGGATCAGAACCTGATGACAGGAAACAGAGACAAGCACAACACTGACAAGCTGATACGTTGACCTTAACGTGATCCTTCATGTGGACGTTTATTTGAAAACGTGTCCACACCTGCCAGGGACTCCCTCCTCGTTTCTCCAGGAGTCCACCCACAATACGAAGGGTGAACTCTCCCCCCTCGTCCAGCTCCGTCTCATTTCCTCCTCTGTGCTCAGACGTTGCGTTCACTGTCATCAGCCCCTCGCCTGACTCTGTTACGTTAAGCGTTGGTTCCCAGCTGTCTGCGCTGGCGTTGACCAGCTCGGAGCGAGTCCAGGGCGAGCGACTCCTGTAGAACGTCTGACTCTGACGGCCACAGGGGAAGGACACTGGACAGGAAGAAGGAACGCTGTCAGAGAATCGGTCTGTTGTTGTTCGATGTTTCTCTTTTTGTTTACGATCCTTCATGTTTAGACTCAAACCAGCAACATGTTAGTCCGTCTCTCATTACTGTCTGACTTCCTGTCTGTGGCTCTCAGCTCCAAGCCCGCTGGTTCCTTCTTAAAAAGCCCTCACAGATTCAATTAAAGAAGAAGTTTCAGTAATTTCAGAGGAGTAAACAGTGCATTTGTTGGGGACTATTTCCAGCGGCGGATGACTCCCTGTTTGGTGAGTATTTATGGCAGCAGGATGGTGAGTGTGTGCATCAATAAGCCCAATCAATCAATATCAGAAATATTATGTGCAGTAGTTACAGCAGTATCAGCAATGCTGTGTGCAGCACTTGTAGTAGTAACCTGAGTTCTGCGAGTGTTACCTGTCGGGGAGCAGTGTCCATCAGTCTCCAGTTTGAATCCGTCAGCGCAGCCACACTGAACGCCAGCGCCATCCAGCAGGTCTCTGCAGTACTGCATACAGCCGCCGTTTCTATAGCGACACTCCAGCACCTCTGCACACACAATGCAAATGCAATAAACAAAACACCTCAGTCTCAGGTGTTGTTTACCTGAGTTGCAGGTGCTGTTACCTGAGTCGCAGGTCTTGCCATGGTACTGAGGAGGACAGAGACACATGAAGTCTCCTCGGTCCATAGTACATATTCCTCCGTTCAAACAGGGGTTGGTCCGACAAGGGTTCAGATCTACGACACAGGGGAAAGACACCTGAACACATCGTGACTCACTGATCGAGGTGGAACGACGACATCTGGCATACAGCAGATTAAACTTCATTTACAACTAATCAAAGAATTCAAATTATTCAAAAGCAGCTTTACATTAAAGCAAATCTAAAGTGTGAATGTGTCTTTTTATCTGATCAGTCACTGCAGCTTTGGTTTGAGTTGCTTTGACAGGTGGATCATCTGTCTCAATATGCTTCATGCAGTAAATGTACTCACTTGTGTATTTGTACCAAAACTCCAGCTGTGGAACAAAAAACTCAGAGTTAGGATTTTGTTCTGTGTACAGTCAAGATGTCAGGCTTTGGTGCCCCCCAGTGGTCATGTCGAGAAACACACCACACCACTACATGTTTGTGTCATCTTTTAAACCCTGTCAGCGGCTTCAGCGGCCTCCTTCGAGGGTCTCGACCCTCAGTTTGGACTACAGTGCTCCTTCCTACCGTCTTCTCTCTGGTCTGGAAGATCTCGGCGGCCTCCTCCTGCGAGCAGCTCTCCTCGTAACACTCCCGCTCCAGGTTTCCTGGCAACATCTCCTCCAGGAACAAAGAGTTGGCTCGACGCCTCCGGGAGGTCGAGCGGAGGACCTGACCCGCCGAAGACTGATCCAGGAACACTGACGGGTGGACAAAATAACAGAAACAGTTCAAAGCAGCAGAGCTGGTCCATCAGCTGTTTCCAAACACCACAAAGTCACACTTTTATTATCGTTCAGGAAGTGAGAAGCACAGCAATCAGCTTTGTTTGTCTCACTGACTTCAGCATCAGCTGGTGAGACAGGTCTCTGTGTCAGACTCACCTGTACACTGGGCCAGTGCAGAGCAGGTGAGCAGGGTGCAGAGCGTCAGAGCTGTGGACGGCAGCATGTCTGTCTGTCTGTCTGTGGACAAACACAGACGGGAGTGAAACATGAACATGAAGCGACTCGGCCCGTGAGTGTGAGCAGTTCTAACGTTCAGCTCAGCAGGATATCATGTCAATGTGTCGTATCACAGCGTCTCTAACGTCTCAGCGCGTTACGTCACATCAGAGCTGAACATCTTGTTCATCATCTCTTAACTCTGAGTCTCGTGTTACCGTAATTTTCAATATTGACGGAGCAGATCAAACTATTCCCGAGTCAAGCAAAAGGACCCCGAGCCACAGGCTGAGGACGTCTGTGAGTGTGAGCTGAAGAACCAGAACCTGTTCTGCTGGGAGCGGACCGTCCCACCCGTTGTCTCCTGAGAGGACAGACGCTTGGTGTCGATCTGGAGGTAAAATGGAGGACGGGGTCCAGATGATCGACTGATCATTTACCACAAATCAAATATTGACACGCAGACGTCACATCAGCAGCAGAAAGGACAAAACAAGAGACGAATGTGCTCAGTTTGACTGAGGTCACCGAACTCAGATGAGCCTGCGAGGCAAATCTGTGGGAGAAACGTCAGCGCTGTGTTACCAAACAGGTGAGTACACCTCACCTGATTTTGATATCGAGGAGTTTCCGTTCGAGTCAGAGGTTCCAAATGATTAAGAAATAACAAACTGGGCCCGGGATCGTTTTTATTTCAAATGAGTAGCAACAAAAAAATCTCTCAAAAATCATCTTCATAACAGGAACTTAGAAGGTGGAAGAACTTCGCTGAGCTCCAGTTCAGACTGGACCAGATTTCAGTAAAGGTTAAGAAACCTGGAGGTGCTAACAAACACCTCCTGTTACAACTGAACTGAACTTATTGAATTAATATCTGGAAAATCGGTTAAATACTGAATAAAAATCACCTCAAACCTCAGTAAGCAGCTCAAAGTGTTTCAGAGCCTTACTGTAAAGTAAAAACTGATCATTCCTCATGACTCACATTCGTCAAATATATAGAATCAAGCTGTCAATTAAGGGGAAAGTGATGCATTTAAATCTACTTAATCTGTTAATTTAGGGATTTTTGGGTTTTAAGGGGTTTAAAGGTTTCTCACTGCAGTGAAGGTGCAAAGTAACGAAACGTGTTCAACAGTGGAGACATCTACTTTATTTCTTACAGGATGTTCAGATGTTTCTCTGTACACAACAAGATGTATTTACACTGACAGCCCTGCAGGGGGCGTATGTACAAACAGAGGTATGACAGCATACAGTATCAGGATTAATGCATAAATTATCCAATAAATACACAGGATGGGTGAGAGGGAAACAAACAGCTTTTCTGTGGTTGTGAAACAAACAGCAAGGCACTCGCTCACTAAAAAATCTGCTGCTGGACAGAAAATGAAGAAGAAGGACAACATGAGAGCTCCCCAAAGTGAAGCCAAAACGTCTGTGTCGCCCCCTGGTGGCTGGCTGCAGTACAGCAGAAGCCCCTCCCCCTTCATGTTAGCAGATGGGACATGAGCCAAAAACTCAAAGTCAAATAAATTTATCCCAAAGTTGGGTTCTGCCATTTTAGGTAGTTCTTATCGCGCCGATGTTTGCTTAAATTTTTATTTTTATGAGCAGTTTGGTTTTAATTAGTTATTTGATGCTACAAAAAGTAGCTGAAATGTCACGACTGACAGCTGAGTGCTGCTCCCAACTGGCTCAGACGGGTGTTTGGGTGGGTACTTTGGGTACCTTTGGGTGGGTATCACAGCTCCACCTGCCAATCACTACTGCACAGACTCTGGCTCCAAATGACATCACCAGAACAAGATGGCAGCGCTCGTATTGGATCATTTTGGCTTCACTTCAGTACAGTGCGAGGCTGACGCAGATCACTGTGGGGAGCTAACAAACATTAGCACATTAATAATTACATAATGCACACTTTGAACCCCTTTACGACTGTCACACACCTGCATGAACCCCACAAATGCTAACTAGACCTTTGAAGCTTTCAGGACCTTCAGAAAATCAAGATCATGAAGTTGTCTGACAGTAAGAAAGTTTTGGCTAAAACTAAAAGCTTTGTAACAGAGCAGTTCAGGACATCCATTTTTATCTTGTACATTTTTAAAAGTTATTAAAAAAACAAATTACGACCTTTTACTGGCAGGATAACGTGTGCGCCCGGGTCATCTTGATCCACAGTGTGCCGAGGATTCAACTCTTCACACATGGACAAGATCACACGATATGACGTACGACTTCAACGAGATCTGGAACAAGATCAGTCGTAAATATCTCGAGCCACTTTGTGGGAGAAATGATATGAACCGAGACAATCATTTGGGACTTGAATCAGTCACAAGTTAAAGTTAAATCAACTTGAACACAAAATAAAATCAGTCAAAACTTTTTGTACTGTTTTAGCTAATTCTGACACAAGTTCAGCTGCTCTCTTCTTCATGTGTTCATAAAGTCGACACATTCATGCGTGTAGAGAGCTTCTGTGCTGGATTACTCAACACTCACCAGCGAAATGAAAAACAAACGTCTCCCGAAACCAACCTGGACTTTAAAGGCCATTTGAACTCTAATGTGGACAAAAGCTACAGACACAAACACCAACAGCAACACGGCGAAAGGCAGCGAACACGAGCAGCTTCGTGCGAACGAGGCGTCCAATCAAACCACGTCGGACAAAACGGTCATCCTGTCTGGGACTCGTCGCCCAGAAATACGACCAGAGTTCGAACCCTGAAGGCAGCGTCTGTTTTGAGTTCGGTAATAAAGAGTCTGATGTGATCGACGGGACATTTAAGGCATCCGTGTCCATCAGTCAGCTTCATGTAAACACTGAACTTCCTGTCTGTTTCAGCTTCTATGAAAAATCTCTGCTGATCGATCGTCCATCACAGACAATTGATCTGGATTTGGTCAACTTTGTCCTACTTAATTTAGATATGTTTTCTTCCCAGGGCCGATACTGACTATCAGTGACCAAGGAGACTGATAAATGATATTTGGAATAACCAGTGATGAAATGTAACCAAGTACAAGTTATTCAACTTCTGTACTTGTACTTTACTTGAGTATTTCCATTTAATGCTACTTTATAGTTCCACTGCACTACATTTTGGAGGTTAATACTGCACTTCTGACTCCACTACGTTTACTTGATAACCTCAGCGTTGATAGGCTGTCACTGCTGACATGTGACCAGTCAGATCGTTTTTCAATTCATTTCTTTTATCAGCAATGAGACAACAAAACACAGATATTTATGATTTAAAAAAATGCTGAATAAGGTCTCAGTCACGTGACCCCAAACACGAGCTGTGACAGGACCCGCGTTTCCTTTTGTCGCTCCGAGGCTGCGGTTTTGTTTATCAAATTAAACAGAAGACAAAGTGACGTCTTCAAACTGCCAAAAAGCCCACAGACGTCAGCTTTAGTTTTCTGTGATGAAAGGCTGAAATGACTGACGCGTTGTCACTCAACGGCGTTTTGTTTGAGCTGTGGCGATTAAGGCTAAAAGGGTGAGTTCAGGTCCGACAGGTGACACAAACCTCCGTCTAAATTCAGCTGCTTTGGTCCCTTCAAGCGTTCTGAACCCACGACTGTCGCTTTGAAGTGAACCGTCAGGCAGACAGACAGGAAACATCAGACAGGACATGCAGCTCGTCTCCACTGCGTCTTCGTCAGACCACCCGATGTGTTCGTCAACCACTTCCTGCTTTTCAAAGACATCAACTGAACTCTAAATATCAACTGCAGTTTACACAGGAAATAAATACATGTTCAACTACAAAACTCAGTCAGACTCTGTGACCCGGACTCCATCCGGTCAGAGTCCGTCCCCTCAGGTGTCCCCGGCTTGGTTTCACAGAGTGACAGTCCCTGTTTGGCAGGCCGGGGACGTAAAAATGTCTGTGTGAATTTTTAAAGGGTTCTGCTGCATCCTGGCCGGTCAGGGACCAGAGGAGGTTCTGATTGGTCGGCTGCTCAGGTGAGCCCGGGGTTGGACAGTTAGGTGGCAGCTACATCACGAGTGAAAGTCTCAATATGGCCTTAAAACTGGCAAACATGGAGTGTTGTTAAGTGGAGCTGCTTCTCTGTCTCTACATTCAAAAACTGAACCATCCACAGTCCAGATCCGGCTCACATCTGGCCCAGACAGCAGCCAGAACAGGTTTTCAATCCTGTTGTGGACTCCAAAAACATTTACTGTGCTGGTCAGCAGGACTGTGGACAAACTGCTGGCCCAGGTGCCAGGACATGAGGGGCGGACGGGACGAGGAGGAAGCCGTCAAGCTTTGGACGTTCAGAATCTCACGTTGGACAGGATAAGGTGAGGACATGTCTCTTCTGCTCCAAAGCGGCCGACGCTCTCCATCGTCCTGGTTCTGATGCGGCCCTTCGCCTTCGACAGTGTTTGGCTCTGAATCCTGGTCTTCTGATTGGTCGTTGGGTAAAATGACAAGGCACTAGAGGATGATCTGATTGGTTCTCCAGGTGATACGTGTACGTGTCTGTGTGTGTGTGTCACCGAGCTGAGCAGAGAGACGGAATGAATCCTGGTCCACAGTGAGCGCGCTCAGAGCTGCTGGTTCAGGGTCAGAGGTCAGAGGTCAGGTGGTTGAGGTGGTCGATGGCAGCAGAGGTAGGAGGGCAGCAGACAGCTAGAACGACAACAACATGTCAGCTGTCATCACTTAGCAGTTTATCATTTTATTTCATACTGTACGGCAACCTGCCTGTCTGTCTGCCTGCCTGTCTGTCTGTCCGCTGTAAGTCTTCATCATATTCAAACAATAAATAATAATAAATAAAATGGTCACCTGGCTGCAGTCAGGCCTCGCTCGCGCTGCTGTTCCTGTTGAGCTCTCTGATGCCCTGAAGGATCCTCTTCATGTGACCCACCTTCGTCACACCCAGGTCCTGCACACACGCACACACACACACACACACACACACACACACACACACATCAGGAGGTGTGTAACAAGACCAACAGTCCAACCGTCCATCGTGTGGTTAGTCCTCCATGCAGTTAGCAGTTAGCGATCAGAGCTAGCGGCGCTACCTTCAGGTCCCTCCTCTCCAGGTGGATGAGCTCGGCTCCACGGACGTCGTGTCCGATAAAGATGTCCTTATATTCAGTGAGACACAGAAAGTCCAGCCACGCCCCCACCTCCTCCGTCCCCCACTGGTGAACTGAGACACCGACAGGAAGTGGTTCAGACAGACAGGAAACACCCCAACACAGAAGAACTACAGACACCCTGAGCAGCTTCAGAGACGTGAACCAGAGAGACAGAGAGAGCTCACCTGAGGCAGACAGAGAGAGACAAAGAGAGACAGGGACAGAGATGGCTCACCTGGGAGAGACAGAGTAGCACAGGTCTCTTTGTTCTTGTTGTTTTTGTCCTTCTTGAACTTCGGGACGAGACGAAATTTTGCGCTCCGACTTCGTTTCGAGAAATCTGTCAGAGGACCCTGAAGACACACGCACAGGTGGACAAAGAGACACTTTGACTCTTTTGTGTTAATTTACCCAGGACTAAATGTACAGTAGTTGGACATGTTAACGGTATTAGTAAGAGTACTTCCAGTACTTCTAGAAGCAGTACTTTGTGGTTTACCTCATTGTCTGACGGGTCGACGACAGGACACAACCAGGAAACGTCAACCAGCCGACGGAGCTGCTGAGCCACAGAACTGAGAGCTGCGTTCAACTGTTCCTGCTGAGGAGGGTCCAGCTGCTGCAAGGACGGACACACACACACACACACGCACAGATGAGATCATAAACAGCAGCCAGCAGTGATGTCACAGCGTCCTGGAGTACACAAGATCCACAGCTGATCTTGAACAACATGTAACAGATCTGAAATTACAGACTGCAATACAGACAGCTCAAACTTCTTCGTATGAAACATGTCAAGAGGACAGGAGGACAGAAGGACAGGAGGAGACCAGAGGAGACGGTTACCATGGACATCTTTCCAGCCAGCAGCAGCTCAGTCTCACTCAGTAAAGCTTTGACGTTAACGACCATCTGAAGGACAACACTGCAGCTCAGAGCCTGAAGAGACGGACAGGGAGAGAGGGAGACAGGGTGAGACAGAGTCAGAGACAGAGACAGGGTTCAGAGTTTGACTTGAATGAATACAATCACAAACTAAATTCACTATCATAAAAACAGAACAAACATCAAACTACAGTCAATTTCTACATTATCCACATTTATAGCGGGATAGGACAGTGGAGACAAGGACAGGACAACAGAGACCAGGACAGGACAGTGGAGACCAGGACAGGACAACAGAGACCAGGACAGGACAGCAGAAACCAGGACAGGACAGCAGAGACCAGGACAGGACAGTAGAGACCAGGACAGGACAACAGAGACCAGGACAGGACAGCAGAGACCAGGACAGGACAGTGGAACCAGGACAGGACAGCAGAGACCAGGACAGGACAGTGGAGACCAGCACAACAGAAACCAGGACAACAGAGACCAGGGCAGGGCAGTAGAGACCAGGACAGGACAACAGAGACCAGGACAGGACAGTGGAACCAGGACAGGACAGCAGAGACCAGGACAGGACAGTGGAGACCAGCACAACAGAAACCAGGACAACAGAGACCAGGGCAGGGCTGTAGAGACCAGGACAGGACAACAGAGACCAGGACAGGACAGTGGAACCAGGACAAGACAGCAGAAACCAGGACAGGACAGCAGAGACCAGGACAGGACAGTAGAGTTTAGGACAGAACAATGAAGACCAGGACAAGACAGTGGGGACCAGTGACGTGTGTGTGCTTAATACCCCGGAGCTCTTGGAGTTGGCGTAGACGACGTCCATGGCCTTTGAGCTGGCGTTGACAGCGTGAGCCAGTTCCTGTTCCAGACTGTGATGAGACTGAGCGACCTCACGGATGCTGAAACACAAACACAACAGCACGCAGTCACAGAGTGGTCACGGCGACCACATGACCGCGCTGCGCTGACACCACGTTCACGGTGTGTTACTTACCTGTGTATGAGAGCTCCCGCTGCCTGGCCAAACTCACTGATGAGTGACGCCTCCTCCTCAGAGACAATCTCTGGCTGCGAGGACGAGGGGGGCTGAGGCGGGGGGTTCCGGGGAAACTCGCACTTCTGTTTGTCCTCCCACGACTTCAGGGTGCTCTCGAACGCCTGAGACACACGCACAACATGAGGACGAGCTCTCGCTGTGATGAGACTGGGTGGACCTAATAAACTGGACACCGAGTGTGTATTTGTGTGTCTGCAGGACTCACTCTGTCCCTGGTGAGGGTCTGGGTTCGGTTCTTGTGGATGATCTTGATGTATCCTGGGGGCTGGATCCACGCCTCCCCGTCCACCTGCACCGGAACGCCTTCATCACCCAGGATGGTGATCTTCACTGTCCGACACTGAGACAGAGAGACGGACAGGGTCACGCATCTGGATGGACAGGTGGGCGGGCAGACAGACAGACAGACAGGTGTACCTGCGCGATGCGGTGATGCTGCAGGTTGATGACTCGGGACACGGCCATCTGCATGCTGCCGAAGACGGCCACCACCTCCAGGATCTTATCATCGAAGGACGGAGCTGTGAAAGTCTGGGGGAGAGACGGACAGACCGTTAGAGAGACAGACAGACAGTCGATCGGGGCTGATAGATGCAGACAGACAGGTTCTGTCCTCACGTCGTCCTCTTTGGTTCCTCCCCAGAAGTTGGTCCCTCCGGCGTAACTGGGGATGTTCAACACGGCGATGCCTTGCAGACTGGGCAGAGGGATCGGCCGCCCATCACACTGTCAACACATCAACATCACCATTAGACTCCACCGCTCGTGCTGAATTCGTTTGGACAGACAGGAAGTCACAGGAAGTGATGCCAGCTGTCTGCTGGTTTGAGGACATAAAGCCAAACCAGCAGAACCAGCAGCCTGCTCCAGTCAGTCTGTCTCACCTCCAGCAGAACCCTCTGCTCCAGGTTCTTGTAGGTTCTGTGCAGCAGCTCTTTGGTTCCCAGAACGCCGTACCACATCATGTTCTTAGTCCGACTCCTGAGCACATAATCGTCTTTCAAATTAACTTTATCGATTAAAATCAAACTACAAATGAGACGTCACGTTTGCATGTGAATGAACCGTGCGCTGCCATAGGACAACGTGTTCACAGTTCTACACTCTGATTGGACACAGAGAGAAAGATTTGGTTTCATACCTGCACTTCTCTGGATGTTCGTCTCTCTTGTTGTTGAAGTCCAGAGAGATTTTAGCATCCAGTCCGATTCCAAAGTAGTTGTTCATGACACATTTCTCAGTGTAGCAGTCCCTGAACACACACACACACACACACACACACACACACACACACACACAGAATAAGTCTGAATAAGGTCAGAATAAGAAGAACAATCATCAGGGAGAAGCTGCTGATAAAAATCAAATCTGCCCTCAAAGTTTTTGCTGTAAGAGTTTAGACTCACATGTTGTCAGGGTCGCAGCTGAACGGGTCGGCGTTGACCAGCAGTCGACTGATCACAGAACTGCTGGACAAAGAACCCGAAATACCCCTGAGACCTACACACACACACACACACACACACACAGACGCACACACACAGGTAAACATCAGATTTGTGTCATGATGACATGAACTTCCTGTTTGGCCTCGGGGCTTCTTACCAGGATAGAGGATCTTTGTGTTAAGCATGGGCATGTTCTCCCTACTTCCTGTCTGTACAGGAAGTGATGCAGAGCTGCCCAAGGACAGGCTGCCTTTACTGATCAGCTTCTCACAGGGCGTCTTACTGACTGAAGACACAGACAGACAGACAGACAGACAGGCAGACAGGTAAACACCTCAGTGGTTCTGAATACACTCATGACATGTGAATACACTCATGTGAAACAGGAAGTGTTGAGCTCCGCTGAACGCAGCTCACATGTGAGGCTGTTATGTCAGGGCTGCACTGATGCAGACAGCAGTACTGGTACGAGGAACAGTTGCAGTAACAGTATTAAGTGCAGTATCGCTGACCTCTGCGAGTGTTGCGGTGTTTGACGCTGTAGGACGACTGCAGGGACATCTTATCCTCCTCCGCCTCCTCCTCCTCTTCCTCCTCCACCAGACCCTCCTCTTCCTCCTCCCGACTCAGAGAGAAGAGCTGCTGCTGAGTCTGAGCGTTCTGCTCATCCACAGCTGCAACACACACACACACACACCAGTTTTTGATGTTTAAATAGTAACATGAACATACTGTGTCTGCCTGTCTGTCTGCCTGTCTGTCTGCCTGTCGTACCTTTCTCGGTGTGCTCGATGATCTGTCTGATGGCTTTCTTCAGACTGTTGGCTCTCAGCATCAGCTGCTCTCGAGGTTTAAAGATGGCCGAAGACGAAGACGAGGAGGAGGTGTTGGTCCGTGGAGAGCAGGAGGTGTGAGGAGGAGGAGGAGGAGGGTGATGGTGATGATGATGATGAACAGGAGGGGGCAGTACGACTCCCTCGGCCTCCTCCTGCTCCTCGGCGATGGTGGGGGGCGGAGTCGGGTGGGGCACGGTGGAGGCCTGAGACTCCTCGTTCAGAGTCTTCAGCAGAGAGTCCAGCTTCTCCTTCAGGACACCACACTGAGACAGACAGGAGACGTCCGATGTCAAACAGCCTCAATGGACGTTCAAACACAAACTATGAGTTTTATCCTCCTTTTGCTCCTCTTAACGCTGACTGAAATCCACATCTGCTGCTGCTCAGCTTGAATTCAGCATGTCAGCTTTAATTAGACTCCACTCATCCGTTCGTCACACTGACACTCTGAACGGTTTCTGGACTGAGCTTGGTTAAGCCTCCTGCTGCTGCTGAGGTTTGTAAAACACCGTAAACGTACCTTCTTGGCCATGGCCTCGGACTCCTCTGAGCTCTCGGTGTTCTTCTCGTACGCTTTACCAACACGAGCCACAAAGTCCTTCACCGTCTCACACAGAACCCTGAGGACCACAGACACACAGTCAGCTCAGTGACGACATCTGGACAGACAGACAGGCAGGCAGATGGACAGGAAGACTTACTTGGCGGAGGAGATGACGACTGAGTGCTGATCTGAGGTCAGGATCTTCGACAGGTGAGCGGCCACTGAGTCTTCGTACGTCAGAATCTGCTGAACCTGGATCAGAGGACACAAACACTGAGGTCAGTCCAGGTCTGCTGCTCCTCACCAGCCTCACTAAATGTCAGCAAGCAGCAGAGAGTGATGTCACTTCCTGTTACCTCAGAGTCGTCGCTGCAGTCCTCTGTGACCGTGGAGGCCGAGTGTTGCCGTGGAAACTTAGTCTCATAGACCATGATGCTCCACCTGCAGAAGAAAGACAGACAGCCTGCCGTTACCTGTTTGACATCAGTCAGCTGTCTGACATCAGTCACCTGTCTGACATCAGTTACCTGTCTAGCATCTTGGTGCTGGCTCTCTCCAGTTTCTCCAGTATCTGAGGCAGCTGAGTGTCGTCATCACAGGCAGAACCCCAGCCCAGAACCCGGGCCAGATCGTTCCCGGTCCCCAGAGGAAGGACTCCCAGCTGGCACTACAACAGCAGGTTCAGGTTAGAGCTGACGGTGCCGATCAGAACCTAAACTGTCCTCCCCCCGTCGGACTGGAGCTAAGCGTCTGTACCTGTTTGTGCAGCGTGAGGGCGTCGATCTCAGACAGAACCCAGCCAACGCTGCCGTCTCCTCCACACACCAGGATCCTGAACGTATCAAACTTCTGGAACAAACGCAGGCTGACAAAGAAACACGTGTAATGTTAACATCAGGAAGCTGTTGGTGTCGGACTCCTCCCCCTCTCTCCCCCTCTCTCACCCCAGGTGCGGTCCTCCGTTCATCAGGTCGAACACCTGCGCCGGGTTCAGCAGCTGTTTGAAGCGTCGCAGGAACTTGACGCCCTGGTTGTCTCCACTTTTCGAGTTGACAAACACCAGCAGAGGACTGGTGCAGGACGGAGGACACGACGCCTTCCAGAAACCTCAACACACAATCCAACATTCGCTTCAGCACAACGCAGACGCTGACGTTAACACTGTCTGAGGGCAACGCAAACAAGTCTCACCATCGGAGTCGATGCTGTTGAGTGCCGTCGGAGGGATGACGGACACTTTACACTGACCCAGAGGACACTTTGAGGACAGCTGCTCCTTACAGCCTGAGTGCACCTGCAGGACAGACGGAAGACAAACACTGTAAAGGCCTGAACTACACCTGAACCTGTCACCCGGAAAATGTTTTCATGACACCGAGCTCTCTGCTGCTGCTGCTGGACGGCGGGACAGTGAAGGGACCTCCGGTGGACCCCTTCACTGCTCCTCTCCTTCCACATGCAGAAAATCCCTCTCTGAGACGACACGACGCTGACTCCCACCTTTCTGTTAGGTTAGCGAACACTGACATCCAGTGTGACACCTCATGTGTTTCATATGAATTAAATTTAGGGTCAGAGATTTCTTTTTTTCCTTTCTCAGCCCTGTGATCCTCTGCTGACCCCTCACTTGCACACAGGAAGCTGATTGGAGGGGTCCCGACCCGCAGGTTGGGAACCACCGCGTTAAGCCTGTTGGAGTTTGACTGAAAGGAATTTGGACCAAAGTGCTAAATGAATGTGTTGCAATAATCCCCTGTTGTGGTGTTACAGTAACCATAGCAACCAGTCTCCCAGTCTCACCATGGCTTTACACCACAGACACCTCCAGTCCTGCAGACGGAGGACGCTGCCGCACGTCTTATCGCAGACGTTACATTTAGCTGAGACGGGGAGGTTTCCCTCCAGCCACTGGTGAGGCATGGACACCTGAGGACAGAGGACAGAAGTCACATGTCAGCAGGAGACGAGCGAGGCGTTTACTGTCACTGTTTAAAGTTCAGGAACACTCCTGCGTGTCTCACCCCGTCCTCGTCCTCAATGATGTCCTTCCCGATAGAAGCCAGTGTGGTCCATTTGCAGTTGTTGGTGGCTCTGACTGCACAGCGCTTATGAGCCTTAAATTTACACACTGACACGCACGCGCACGCACACACACACACATTTGTCTTCTCTGCCAGGCTGACACTGATGGATCACAACGTCATGCATTAAGATGATTTGATGCTTGTCTGTATACAGTCTATACTGTGTGTGTACTGTGTGTGTACTGTGTGTGTGCTGTGCTGTGCGCTGTGCTGTGCGCTGTGCTGTGTGTACTGTGTGTGTACTGTGTGTGTGCTGTGTGTGTACTGTGTGTGTGCTGTGTGTACTGTGTGTGTGCTGTGTGCTGTGCTGTGTGTACTGTGTGTGTGCTGTGCTGTGTGTACTGTGCGTGTACTGTGTGTGTGCTGTGTGCTGTGCTGTGCTGTGTGCTGTGCTGTGTGTACTGTGTGTGTACTGTGCGTGTGCTGTGCTGTGTGTACTGTGCGTGTACTGTGTGTGTGCTGTGTGTGTGCTGTGTGTATTGTGTGTGTGCTGTGTGTACTGTGTGTGCTGTTCTGTGTGTGTGCTGTGGTTTGTTTACCTTCACACGACAGGCCGTGTGATGTCACTCCTGACAGCGCCTCTCTGCAGACGTTACAGTAGGTCGGTCGGGCGTGAGAGCAGGCGTACCAGTTGTGCATCCCACTGAAGTGGTCCATGCTGTACTGGGTGGACTGGGAGAGACCAGCACACAGTCAGCAGCTCGCACTGGGACTCACAAACCCTGCTGGTCATACTGGGAGTAATACAGACCTCATAGTTCTGTCTGTTCTGGACGCTGCGCAGAGCTGCCATCCACTCCTCCATCTCCTTCCTGTTGTCTGCACACAGAATCAGACGTCTGCAGGGCGTGATGACCTACACACACACACACACACACACACACACACACACACACACAGTGGTTATTTACGGGCTGTGCTGTTGTTGGTGCAGCTGGCAGTTTATAGGATCATTGTTCTCATTTTCTGAATAAAAACACACACACACGCAGGAAAAGTGTGTAGTGTGTGTGTGTGTGTGTGTGTGTGTGTGTGATGTGTGTAGGGGGAGTCGTGAATGAACAATCACAGGTTTTGTGTGAAGTGCGTGGTTATAATTTCCAGAATAACAGACGTGAACTTCCGCTTCCTGTTCAGCTGCTCCACAATGAAGCGTCTGTTCCCACACTGACACAAATACACACACGCGCGCACACACACACACACACAGCACACACACACATCCAGCTGTATGAAGGTAAAGAATCAGGCGCGCTCAGGCTATTTAATCATGAGCTACACATGCTACTAGCTTGAATGCAAAGTGTGTTTAAGCTCACTTCTTAGCGCTGGGACCTACAGAGACTGTGATGATCCTGACTGGGGACGGTGGGACGTCCTCAGTCAGGATCATCACAGCAGCTCAGTCCCTGCTCAGGACAACACTGACACTTTAAGTCTGTCACTGTTTAATCCACAGACAAACTTTGCTTCCAAGGTGCCGAAAGTGAAGCATTTCTGCTGTGTGAGAGGTGAGAGGGAAGATTTTTATGAAAGACGTGAAACTGGTAATTTCAAAATAAAAGTGGTAAATAAATGGATGACATCACTTTTACCGGTGAAAATGATTTCTGCGGCCTGCCGGGGCTTCCCATTGGCCTGCTGTGTGAAACTGCTTCTGGTCACAGCACCATGTTAATTTGTCTCATGTCAATCAGCAGCTCGTCTCGGTGTTCCCGCTGAGGTTTCACACAACAGACAGTCCAGACAGTCACTGACAAACCCGACACCGACCACCTTTGCGCTGACTCACCGCCAGACTTCCTTTACATGGGTGCTCTGCCCGAAACCGGTTTGATAAGGACCCTTAGATGTGGTAGTTTAAGCTCAGCTCTGAGCTCCGTCTGTCCCTGAGGACGACACCAGAATCAGCAGCTGTTCCACGTCAGGACAAACAGGGACAAACTTGGTAAAAGCTTCTTTAAAAGTAAAAATCAAAGTGTTTACTGAGTCTGACTCATGTGGTCGATTTATGTGCAGAAGTAAAAGCCTCCGAGTTTATCGCACAGACTCAACGTTTCCATTCTGGCACTAAATCTTACCAGAGGGTCCCGAGTCGGAGAAACTGTCAAACAGTAAAACGTGGAAACCACTTGGAGAACCAGACAAAGTGACGCGTGCAGGACATGTGGGACACTGCGTTTCCTCTGTTGTCCATCTGAGCTCCGGGAGCTGAATCTGTGCTCTGGAGGGGACGCGACATCCACATTCAGGCGTCAGGAACTCGTGGAGAGACGCTTCACTCTGCACCCAACGAGGCCTTCGTGTGCTCAGTTCAATTTAATGATTTCCCTGCGCAGACTTTAACACTGAAGGAGATGTGACCCTGACGTCCGGATGAGTCCGGGTGTTTCCTGTTACAGCCTGTTGGTCTAAAATGGCTGTCGAGTGAGTTTTTGGGATTTCCTCGTGTTTCCTCAATAGCTGGAGGAAACACGAGGGTCAGGACTCTCTCTCTCACACACACACACACACACACACACGAATCCTCTCAGAGACTCTGTTTTCAGCTTTGTGAAGCTGCAGCTCCGGCTCACATGACACCGACAGACACGAACAAACAGACGAGTCGGAGCTTCAGCTCAACTGGTGTGACTGGAAACAAGAGCAAATATTTGAAGAGGTTCACGAAGTCCGTAGGCCAACATCTCTGAATACTGAAACAGCCGCAGTCAGATTTTAACATTTAACAAGAGTTAAACACCCAGAGGACACAACAGGACACAACACACAACGCAGGATACCATCTGCACGTGGTTAAACATGTTGTTTAAAGGTGCCAGACTTTTAGCTTAAATCGTTCAAACATGGACTAACACTGTCAACAGAACGAGAGGGTGTGTGTGTGTGTGGCTCAGGGTCAGGCTGCTTCACACACACACTGACACACTCTGCAGCGTCCTCCACCAGCCGATCAGACGACTCGCACGGCAGCCGAGACAAACGCTGCTTAAATCCAAACATCCTCTGCTGCGTTAAGCTCAGGCAGAAAACTTCACCGCGTCACATCGTAAACTCTGTCGGACGCACAAACTGACGTCAGTAAGACAGGAAACAACGTCTCTGTCACGCACACACGGCTCTCACTTTCCATCATTCCTGACATTTCTCCTGTCCTCCCTCCTTAACTCGTCCTCTGTTCCTCATTCTGCTCGTCCTCCTGCCGTCCTCAGTCGTCCACACCGAAGACTCGACTGTCACGTTCAACAGCAGTAAAAACGTTTTAAAACCATACTTTACAGCTGGTGAAATTAGAGCTGCATTCACAAGCCCATCAACAGAAAATGAATCTGCAACTCGTATGCTAACCGATTTATCATTTTGTTTGTTCTGCTAGTCAGTAAAATGATTATGAGTGACCCACGAAACAACACTGTAATGTGAAGGGGCCATTTTGGGCCCCGGGAAACTGATGAGCAGCTTCACCTTTCATAGACGAGACAATTCACTGAGCTTTGACCTTCGGGATGGAGAATCTCATCACTCGATATTTTTTTCCTGTTAAACGTTTGTGTGGCTTTTGGCAGAATTAGAACATCAATTCTCGAGTTACGGCTAATAACGGATTTTGTGAGCTCACAGCGACCTTTGACCTCCAAATTCTAATCCTTGAGTCCAAGTGGACGTGAGAGAAATTCACGCGAGGCGTTTGGGGACACACCGAAACCTCGTCGCCGGCGTAAAAGCCGAGAGAAGTGCTGGTTTTGCTGAGGTCACTTTCAGGTCAAACACTGAAGCTCAACTCCGATTCTTGTCGTCTTTGTCCTCATTTGACTGCAGGTTATTTTGACCTCCTGACTGTCTGTTGCTCGTCTGTTGATTTGCTGTTAAAGTCAGATCATTTCTAATTAAAGCCTGAACGCTGACATCACAGTCTGCCCACTCAGCTCTCTTACCGCGTCTGTAAACTCCTCAGCTGGTCACAGAGAAACGACAGCCAGAGTCCAGAACAACCGACACGAGCTCCGTTTGGTTCAAACTTCCAGTTCAGGGTCCCGATCCAGGAGACAAGACAAGACAGGTCTTCAGGAGACCTGATTCTGGTCTGCTGCTCCTGTGTCTGTGTGTTACTGCCACCCTCTCGCTCTCTCCCTCCCTCCACTAGCCCCACCCACATCCTCTAGTATGACTCAAGCCTACTTCCTGTCTGTCGTCATGCCGACCCCCCTCTGATGGGGAGGAGGGGAGACCAACAGAGAAGAAGAAGAAGAAAAAGAAGTCTTTAAATACACAAAACCTCCTGAGAGGGTGTGATCAAACACACGCACACACACACCGCTCACCTTCACATACGTGTAATACATGTGTGTATGGTCACACACACAAATGACTCTTTGCAACACACTGTCTAACACACACACACACTCTCAGTAAGCACACATCAAAGCCAATCTGCGACCTTATTTATTAATTTACAGGACAAACTGCTGAAACGCTTCCATTAGACAGGAGGAAAACAGCCCAGCGTGGTGCAGCTACTTCCTGCTGTGAGCTCGTAAATGTTTAATAAGGTTTCATGTTATAAAAGGTTCGGTAATTTCATAAAACAGCTTCTCGGGTGGTTTCATTAAGCAAACAGGAAACTGTGCATTTGTTTGGGATTATTTTCTGCTGCGTATAAATCCACGCTCATGCTCTGGTAAGAATCTGAGGCAGCCGGACTGGGGTGTGTGTGTGTGTGTGTGTGTGTGTGTGTGTATCTGAACGTGAGATTTCGATGAGGAGGAGTTAAGGATGAAGGGCGACTCACGGTGAAGCTGTTGTTGACGTTCTTGGTACTGGACTCGGCCACGCTGGCGTCGCTCAGGTCAACTTCATCAAAGATTATCGACTGCAGGCGAGAAAACGCTACAGATTAAAACTGAACTGAGATCAGCTTGTCACCTTCATGAAAAGCTCATGACAACAAACACACTGATGGTTACTGAATATCTCCACATCTTTAAATCATTAAAGCTTAAAGGGACGGCATGCCCACATGCTGATGTCACAGCGAGCCTCCCAGGTGTGTTTCTGTTCGAGTGAGGTGCCGTGCCGTGCCCCACCCTGTACCTGAGCAGCACACTGAGGGTCAGTCACCTTAGCGGTCTGAGCGTAGTACAGAGTCCTCCCTCTCAGCTTGAAGTATCGTCTCTTCCAGCGCTGGAACGAGCTGGTCTGTTTCATCAGATTCCCCTCCTTCAACACAGTCTGAAACACAAACAGGACCGGTCAGCTGATGGCGAAAATGCATCTCTGTTATGTTGTAAAGCTCACACAGCTAATGCTAACGTTAGCCAGATGACTTTAGCCTCCACGTTGCCCCGCGCATCCATAAAACACGTCCTGACCAAAGCCGTGTTGCGTCGAGATGCTAACTTTGGCCCCACGTGTGAGCGCTGAGCTCTGAGGAGGGTGAACTTAGATTAAACCACATGACCTGTCAAAACACTCAACCCAAAGCATCATGGGATTTTTCACAGGAGCTCAAGAATGGATAAATGATCACAGAAGGTGGATTCACTATCACAGAGGTAAAACACTTCTAACTCCAGAGGTGTGTGAGGTGTGTGTCCGCACACACACACAAAGCTAACAGAGAGTCCACTTCACTGCCCGCTGGAAATAATCTGCAGCTTCTGTCAGAGCTGTTCGTCGTCTTGTGACGGCGTCGACAATAGCAGCCATTCAGAGAGCTCACTGATAAACAACATCAGGACACACAGCTGCAGGCTTTATCTGTCAACTGACTGCTATTACGAAACATTTTATAAAACTACACGTTCAATGAATTTGTGTGTTTTTGTTCCTGGAAAAACACGGAAATTCTAAAAGACCAGACCAGACCCGATCAGTAACAATACTGATCAATAAAACTGATAACCACAATCAAGATCAGATTAAAAAAAAAATCCACCAACAACCACATGGTTTTAACATTTTAACAGAAACTTGTTTTCAGTATGTCACATAAACTTTATAAAGGAATCTCAGCTTCTTTCTGTGTTGTGGCAGGAAACTGAATCTCTTTGAGTTCTGAACAAAATAAAACATCTTTTGGAAACTGAAAGTGATATTTGATAAGCCAACCAGTGGCTGCAGCCCGTCAATAAAGCCAAAGACGGTTTTATTAAGGAAGAGGCTGCACTTCATGCCATCTCTAAAACCACAGAGTGGTTCCAAAAGACGGTCAGAGTGGCGAGTCTTACTCGGGACGAACCAGCTGATGTTAACAGATCGTCAGGAGCAGCTACCTTCCCTCTGACTCCACACCAACAGGTTTCAGTCTCAGACTCGTAGTCTTCAGCCGACGCCGACTCCAGTGACACCACAAAGCTCCGTTCAAAGCAGACCACTCAAACCAGAGAAGCTTAAGCTGACATAAAAGACATTATCAAAAGGCTAAAGCAGTTTGTCTTATCGCCATGATGGGCCAACTGTGCAGGTGCTAATAAATATCAATTATTTTGAAAGTCACAATCATTTCTTAAATAATTTATTACAAATGTGAGCTAAACTAGGAGACGTTTCAGTCCATTTTTGCATCATACTGTTGCATTTAATCTACCTTTAATTCACTTTAGTTTAATCTACTTTTTCCTGTCAGAAACAGGCTTCCTAACATAAATCCAGCTGAACTGTAGCTCTGAACCAGCCATTAAAGCGCAAACAAACAAGAGCCATCGTTCATGGCTTCAGTCTGAGTTTCCTCCCACTGACCAGAAATATCTCGTTATTTCCCACATGACTCAATGTTCATGTTTTTGTCTCGGGCTGTGAAATCTCCCAAAACATCAGCTTTAAATAGAAACTCAGTGGCTTCCAGCCAAACTCACTTCCTGTGACTCAAATATCCACGTCAGTCTGAACTAAGCCGCTGCTGCCTTCAGGAACCATCGGACATGTCGGCTCTGTGTCTCAATGAGCACCCGGACACCTTTGGGACAATGTGAATGCGAATGTAACACTCGAACCTGACTTCAGTCTAAACTGGATGTGCCACACTGACAAAAATAAATAAATCAATAAAACTGGTATTAATAAACATTGTGAATGGGCTAAAACTGTTTGAGGAGACTCTCCTTCAAGTCAGAGTTATTTTTGTTATTTGCTCCTAATCGTGGAGTTGGACTAAACAGAAAGAAATCCCTCAGAATAATCCATCAGTCTTCCTGCTTGCTTACAGCCTGAACATGCAAAAGCAACTCTTTACATAAGCATGTGAGCCAACGGGAATTAAAAGCCCTGACAGAGTAACAGAGGACAGGATTTCAGTAAGAAACACAGTAGAAGACTGTGAAATACTTCTTAACCTCATCTCAAGGTTTTAAACAGCCTTCCGTCTGAACAAACCTCCACGTAACTGTGGTTATTTTGCTGCTAACACATAAAAAAGCGCCCCAGGCCCAGTGATGTTGGTATTTCCGAGCCTTTGGGGCGCACTTTAAGGCAGCATTTGGTTGGTACAGTAAAGTTTAATAAGGTTTAACTTGTACAAATGTAGCGTTGTGTTGTGAATGTTGCAGTGGGAATCTGCTCACCGAGACGCCACATTTCTGCTGTTCTTAACGTGTAAATGAGCGCATAATCCGATAAACCCGTCAGCCTGCATGAACTCAGAGGACCGTTATGTCTCCACAGCCCACTCATGCCAACACCGAAACACAACCGTTTAAAGCTTTTTCAGTCGGTTTTCCTGCACTTTCTCCCCCCGGCTCGTCAATCACCGCCGCGGAGTGCAGCCCACCTCTCACGGGTGGGCAGCTGAGGGAACAGGCGGGGCTTTCCACCGGGCCTGAGACCCTTCGACTAGCTGTTAGCCGGGTTAGCCTCGCCTTGAACTACCGGTTTGTGTCCTTACGTCGGTACAAAGAAACATTTCCCGGTGACACCGAGTTGTATTCGTGTGTTTTAACTGTGTCTGGGCACATTTTTCCAAATCATAAATTTCAGAGCCACGGTTGACCCTGGTTCTATTTTTATTTGTTAGCTAGGAGCTACATATTACGGCTAAACAAATGCATATTTAAAATTGGGGTATTATCGTTACGTCGTCCTCTTATTTTAACTTGGACATGTAGATTAATAAAGTGTTTGTTAATTATATGTCACACAATATCATTTTCTAGTTCTAATGTCGCAGATGTAGCGCTTACCCAATGATAAACCGCTGTAGACACAAGCACTGGATCCAAACTCAACTTAAAATCAGTCACATTCCAAGTAATACCGCTCATTAGAACATAAGCACAAGGTAGAAACAAGGATTAAACTAATTCAAGATTCTATTACAATCAGTCTTCAAATCGGCAATATCAACCAAGCAGCGCTGACTTCAATTCAGTGTCCCTTTCTATAAATGTTTTATTCTTATGGCTACAGCCGCTCACGGTGAGTAGGAGAGGAAGACGTGCGAAAAAGCGTCAAACCGGTTATAAAAGATGAAGAATTACAAACACATACGATGTTAGGTGTATCTGTCACATGCCGTATTGTAGAGAGGCCCATGAATATTCAGAAAATGTCTTAACTTACACTAAACATCGTATACTTTGTCCATTAAGGACGGTAATACTGAACTGTCAGATTTTAATATGGAGTTCCGTGTGCCGTTGTCTCCCTCGATGAGAACGCTGTACCTCGGAGTTGTGTGTGGCCCACCCCCGCTGAATGAAAACAGACACTGACCACAGATTATGTCCGCTCATTTACGCCGGGATTTTAAACACTCTTTACCTTGCTACGGATCTGGCCGGACGTTGACACTTTTCGGATGAGTTTCTGCGGAGTTCCGGGCTCCTGCTCCGGCTCGCTGTCCGACGACTCGTCCGGGCACCGGGCCGCGGCAGACTCCGGTCCCCCTGCCTCCGCCATCCTGCCATCAGACCCCCGGGTAGGACCAGGGGAGGGAGCGCCCCCCAGTGGCGGAGACCGGACAACACACAGGAGAAAACGAGAGGGGCGCTTACTGACCTCTGGTGGTCACAGTCTGACATTACAAGAAGTCTTTACATATACCAACAGAGCAAAATACAATAAAAATCTATATATTAATGTTAAGAACACAGGTTCTGCGATTTCTGTTTTCCGTGTGAAACAAAAGTAACTCAAAATTCTGTTCATATATTCCTAATCCTCAGTAGCTAAACTGTACACTGAAAAAGACCACAAATGTTGTGAGGACAGTTGTGGCAGCGGAAAAAAGGATGATTTTAGGAGATGTGGACTCGAATTTTTCTGTCAGCAAAAGAAACAGTCTCAGGTGAGGTCCAAAGAGTCCCAGAGGATCAGGGAGTCTCAGAGGAGGTTCAGAGGGTCTCACAGGATCTTCAGAGCGTCTCAGAGGAGGTTCAGAGGGTCTCACAGGATCTTCAGAGCGTCTCAGTGGAGGTTTAGAGGGTCTCCGAGGAGGTTCAAAGAGTCTCAGAGGTTCTCAGAGGATCAGAGCATCTCAGAGGAGGTTCAAAGGGTCTCAGAGGAGGTTCAGAGGATCTCAGAGGAGGTTCAAAGGGTCTCAGAGGATCAGAGCATCTCAGAGGAGGGTCTCACAGGATCTTCAGAGCGTCTCAGAGGAGGTTCAAAGGGTCTCAGAGGAGGTTCAAAGAGTCTCAGAGGAGGTTCAGAGAGTCTCAGAGGAGGTTCAGACAGTCTCAGTGGAGGTTTAGAGGGTCTCTGAAGAGGTTTAAAGAGTCTCAGAGGTTCTCAGAGGATCAGAGCATCTCAGAGGAGGTTCAGAGGGTCTCAGAGGAGGTTCAGACAGTCTCAGTGGAGGTTCAGAGAGTCTCAGAGGAGGTTCAAAGAGTCTCAGAGGAGGTTCAGAGAGTCTCAGAGGAGGTTCAGAGAGTCTCGGATGATTTTAGAGAGCCTCAGAGGAGGTTCAGAGAGTCTCAGAGGAGGTTCAGACAGTCTCAGTGGAGGTTCATAGAGTCTCAGAGGAGGTTCAGACAGTCTCAGTGGAGGTTCATAGAGTCTCAGAGGAGGTTCAGACAGTCTCAGTGGAGGTTCATAGAGTCTCAGAGGAGGCTCAGACAGTCTCAGGGGAGGTTAAGAGGGTCTCAGAGGGTCAGAGCATCTCAGAGGAGGTTCAAAGGGTCACAGAGGAGGTTCAGAGGGTCTCAAACTGCAGGATTCTAGCTGAGGTCACTCGGACAGCATCAATGGAAATCTCCTGGGAGAAACTAAATACAAAGTCCTCTTATGTATAGTGAAAACCTCTGTGTGTGTGTGTGCTGAGAAACAGGGTCAGCAGAGGGGTGTAGGCGACCGGTCTGGTTTCTGTTTACCAGGGTCCAGTTTCACCAAAAGTTCATGTTATGGTAGGAAACAAACCAGAAGGCAGTGAAAGTAACACACACACTCTGCTGTACTTGTGAGGACCGTGTCAGTCTCCAGGTCTTACCTTCACAGCATGGAGCAGCTAATTTAAAACCTGCTTCATGAGGGTTACAAATACAAGTACTTTAAAGCATGTAAGTACACGTATGTGACCTGAAGGATATTGTGTACACTTTAATTATTCTCTTGTTCCATTAATTACCATTGTTACTGTGTGTCTGAAGCTTCACTCAGTGTTGTTCACAGTCGTGTGACAGTGGACTCATGACAGAAATCCTCTTAGCTGGTTTTCATCTCTGTGGATTTTACATATGAAACCTGATTCATACTGAGCCACAAGTCGGATTGTTTGTTTGTACAATAAAGATTTAAAATGTTGAAGCGACTCGAGTCGTCCACCTGCTTGTTTCTGGATTTTCTCTGCTTAAGCCTCAGAAACACAACACATCTCTGCTTTGTTCACCTGCTGTCACTCTCTCTTTCTGACACCTGAACACACCTGAAGACACACACACACACACAGTGTATCTCATTGTCTCTTCAGGTGAGTGTTATTTATCCATCTTCAAAGTTTTCCCCTGCAGCTGAACTGATTCTTTACCTTCATACAGCTGGATGTGTGTGTGTGTGTGTGTGTGTGTGTGAGCAGAGGGTCCTGGGTCACTCAGTTATACCATTTTCAGTGGATGCGATGACACAATCACAGTTCCAGATGCTGAGTAGAAACAACAGGAGACTCGTTCAAACAGCTGCAGCACACAAACAAACCGAAACATCTGGATTTAAAACGCGACTGATTACAAACTACACCAAGTCTATCAGTAAACACGAAAGCTTGTGGAAGGAGGTGAAAATGTGACGCGTGCTTCTCGAAGGAGACGAGGAGGTTCGATGTGCGGTCGTCCGCCAGGCGGCCTGCAGCCTCAGCACACGTGGAGACAATACAACAGAGCATTTTAAAGCGGCTCTAAAGGGGGAAATAAAAAGGAAAATGAGACTTTAGCAGGAACACACAGTCAGGTCCATACTGACAGAAGTAAGCAGGAAGTGCATGAGCGTTCGATGGTGTAAAGACTTTGTTATGTTCACATGTGACTCGTGGTGATCTCAACCAGTGAAACATAAAACATCCACACTGAGCTGGAAGGAAGCGTTCAGGATGTCAGGAACCGTTTGGCTCTGGGACAAAACCGGGCTGTGAGCGCTTCTGAACGTGGCTGTGTCACCTGGCTCAGGTGGGCGTGTCACCTGGCTCAAACGCCCTACATGACCACAGCAGCCCGCACAGCAGCTGACCTACATGGATGCTCCCATCCTAATTCCCAGGACTCGGCACTAATAATGTCACACCTATAGACCGTTTGTTCTGCGCAGGATCCGGTGACGGCCTTCAATCAGCTCAGCTGGATGGTCCACACACAGAGGGATCACAGTTACACCTGTGCTTTATCACGACGGCCTCCGAAGTCCCAACCAGGTCACCTCACACCTGAAAGAGAGGCTCAGCAGTGGGAACTGAGCCCAGCTGGATCCTCATCAGGAACAACCGATGAGTCTGCCTGTAATGAGAGGGAACATCAGCCCTTCATTGGTTCAGGTGTCTCTCTGACATCATTATGGATGAGTTAAAGAAATGACACACAAACGACCAACAGACAGGAACGTCAAAGGGATTTTAATCCGTCAAAGGGAATTTCATGAAATGTTCTCACATTAACGTATACATGCTTTAGTTATTTCAGATTAATTAAACATGGAATTTGTGGTTTTTAGACTCCAGTCAACTCATTAAAATACGTTTCTAAAGACACTTCCCAGCATGCATTGTGTGAAGGCTTTGTATGAAGGAAACTTTCTGTCTTTAACACATTTCAAGTTGTGCTTGTTTGTTTTCACAGCAGTGAAGACGGTCTGAACCAAATATCTTAAGATTAAAGAGGAAGTTTCTCAGTTTAACGTAAGTTATGAATTAAATTTGGAAAAAAAAATGTAAAACTGAAACTAAGCTAATCAAAAGTATTGATTAATTGTTGAAACTGAAATATCAAAGGCAGCAGTTGAACTTTTAAGTTGAGACTCCTTCATGACATGTTAGTGTGCAGGCCTCTTCTTATTCATATTCATTAATTCATTTGTTACTTGGCATTTTGCGAGGCTCCTTCAAAGTAAAAGCCTCCCAGCGGTTGGACACAGTTTTGGACTGTGATGTGACACCTGTGTGTATTAAAGCATCGAGGTCACATTATGCATTAAAGAGAAGACACAAAAACACAGGCCTACTTCTGACTCAACAAAGACACACACACACACCTGCGTCTGGATGTGTGTGGGCGGAGTCCAGGTGATTTATTAAGAGGTGTCAGGTCGGTCTGCAGGTAACTCTGAGGCTTCAGACGGCTGAGACGCAGAATCAGCAGTTCGGTGAGTGACGCACCTGAAAAACAGAAAATTTTAAATAACTTAAAGCAAATGGAACGTCTGAATAATATTTAAAAGGGATTTTATTTATTTTTATTTATGATGAAATTTCAGACATGATGTGTGATTTACAAAATGCACAAAAACTGCATGAAAAATAATTGCAAAAAAAGGAAAAATATTTTTGATATTAACATTTTTAATCATTTAAAAAGTATATATATATTCATATTTTCTAGTTCATAGATACAAAAAAATATTATTAGAATGTGTAAACAGTCAAACATAACAACAAAAATACTGGTATTAATTTATTACGGTGAATATTTATTATTTTAATGTTTAATGTAATTGCTGTAAGTGAAATGTTAAAATGTACAGTTTAAAAATGTTTTTCTTTTCTTGCTAACATCACTTTGTTACTTACTGTGATGAACTTATGAATAGAAGGAAAAAAGAGAGCACTGTCCCTTTAAGAACAGCTGTGAATGCCACAAAACAAACACACACATTTATTTATGTATTAACTATGGTTTTCAATAAAGTAAAATAAACTTCAATAAAACTTGTAAATAGCACAATTAATGTGCTGCTTACCAGATGCTTCAGGTTGGTTTTTGGGGGATTTGCCTACAATTTAAAAAGTTAATTTACTTGTTAATCGTTCATATTGTTTGACTCCATACAGGAAATCAGTAACGCCTTGACACCACAGGAACAGAATATGTTTCTATCAAAGTGTTAAAGTTTAAGCCTCTGTGTGACTGCATGTAAACATGTTACAGACCTGCACCGTGTCAGTGCTGTCCATCTGTCCGCAGACCATGCCGACCTTTCCTGTTCACTTCCTGTTGGTGGCGGTTTCACTTCCTGTTGTCATGGCAATGCCTGAGCCCATCTCCAGTGACGGTTGGCAGCCCCCCCTCAGCACCCCTCCGACACCTCCCTACCCGCCCATGGACGGCCCGGGACGCAGCTTTTATCCTGTCGGGGACAACATGACCGAACCGCCGGCAGGGACCCTGGAGGCCTACTGCCAGATGCTGCTGGAGGCCCCGGTCCCCGTCCCCCCAGACCAGATCCCCTGGTTCTGTCTCTGCACACAGTGCCAGAGCCGCCAAGGGCCCAAAGGAGACCGAGGAGACCGGGGACTGCCAGGTAAAACAATACACAAAGATGTAGCGAGGGTTATAATTCACGGTATTAAAATACTGCAGTATATACATACTGTGTACAGCCGCAGTAATCCATAGTACCTGTTTTTACCACGAGTGCTGCTGACTACTATTGGCTACATGTTTGCACCTCATATTTTCAACATTTCTCCTGGGGTGAACTTGATGACGTGATCCAAGAATGTGATTATCTGGTGTGATGGTCCAGGACCAGGTTTTTATTGATCCTATTATTTATCTTCATGTGTGGGTGTAAGAACATGAACAAAAAGATAACAGAACACACCTCTGTCCCCGGTCAGGTCGTCCGGGTAGTCCTGGAAGAAGAGGCATGACAGGGTTCAGAGGTCCTCCAGGTTTTGTGGGCAGACCAGGGGTCAAAGGTAAACAAGTTCCCATCATCCTCTGCTCTCACATTCCAAAGCTCACTCACTGTACTCCATATTCTAGTATTATTACTTTGATCTGTACTTCTAATCCTGCGTATTCCTGCTGCACGTCTGCCGCTTGTTTCCCCTGACTGTGTTGATGTGTTCAACCCTCAGGACAGAAGGGAGACGAGGGTGACAAGGGAGAACGAGGACCCCAGGGGTTTACGGGACCCAAAGGAGACCGAGGCTTCAAAGGTGAGCAACAAAACGAAACCCACTTATCAGGCACTTCAGTGCTATTGGTCCAACGGAATTCCAGTTTCAATTTCTGAGCTGTTTTTTGTTTTCCTGAAGGTGACAAAGGTGAGCAAGGTTTGGCGGGCCGTCCAGGCGAGCAGGGTCCTAAAGGAGATGATGGAGTCTGTCCAGATGTGTGCGAGTCCAGCCAAGGTCCCCCAGGACCACCTGGTCTGCCTGGCCCTGCAGGACCCAGGGGTCTGCCCGGCATCCAAGGACTGACAGGTCCCAAAGGCATTAAGGGTGACTTGGGTGATCTGGGTCGCCCTGGTGTCCCTGGACCTGTGGGTAACAAAGGAGAACCAGGGCCCCAAGGGGAGTGTAACTGTACAGACGGGGTAGATGGAGTCCCAGGGCAGAAGGGGGACAAGGGAGACAAGGGGGAGCAAGGACAGATGGGGCTTGTGGGGCAGACAGGGTCACAAGGGTATAAGGGAGAAATGGGGCAAATGGGGATGATGGGTCCTCCAGGTCCCTGCATGCCCAGCATCCAGTCAGCCTTTGCTGCAGGGCTAACGTCCAGTTTCCCTCCACCCAACGCTCCAGTAGTTTTCTCCCACATTCTTTACAACATCCAGGGGAGTTACGACTCCAGCAGTGGCATCTACACCGCCCCGATCAACGGAACCTACGTCTTCAGCTACCACCTCACTGTCCACGAACGAGTCCTCAAAGTCGGTCTCTTTCATAATTTCATGCCGGTTGTCAAAACCACAGACCCCAAAGTGTTAGGGACCACCTCACATTCAGTCATCCTTCACCTAGCCCGCGGGGACAGGGTGTGGATTCAGGTCAAGGATTTGGTTACCAATGGCATGTATGCCGGTACTGACTCCAGCAGTACCTTCTCTGGCTTCTTGCTCCACCCAGATACATGTGATATGCCCTTACTTAGAGCACCCATGCAGCCAATGATCCTGCCTGAAGACGGATACACCTGGGGCAACTGAGTCAAGAACTGCCAAACCCCTTACTTCACCTGCTGGTGGAGGATCCAATTAGCTTGAGTGATGAATAACTTTCTTTTGGTCACCTGTAGAAGGTGTCAGTGCAGAATAAATTATTTTAGACCACAAAACTATGCTATTCTTAAATTTGTCTTACACACAGCACGAGGATCAGAAGAGTCAAGTCTACACAATACACAATAACTGCTAATGGACAGATGAACCAGACAGGCTCACCACGACCCAACCACGTCCCTCCTAACTGTCCCTAACAAAGAAATTTCTTGTTCCCTGAGAATGAATCACACACCAGCTAAAACCGGGACTGACATCCCCTTGAAAACCGTGTACCCTTCACCTGGAAGCAAATAAAGAAGGAGGAACTCGTGTTTATGTTGTTGTAAATGGGTCAGCGTACCTGTGTTGTTCAGTCTGGCTGCATCAGACTGGTCGGTTTTCCGTCTTGGCGTGATTCATTTGGGAAGATCCGAACACAACAAAGAGACCCTTGAGAGGAAGTGGTCCGGGCCCGGAAGCAGTTTTTTTGTTTTGCAACCCTCACACTTCAGGGTCCACTCTGCAAGTTTGAGCTAAATGGCGGCGATTTACTTTCTGGGACGTCGATCAGTAAAATCAAAGCTTGCAGCCAGCTGGAGCAACCCGGTTGTCAGAATAAATGTTAGCTCTGTACGTTTCTGAACATGATATGACTGTAGAAATGTTGAAGTGATACGTATGAAACGTACAAAAGTAACATCCGCGTCGACGTTATACAGAAATGTACAGAGCCAACATTTTATTCTGACCCCTGGGCAGACTGAAGCGCAAATCGAGGTCTGACCAGGACTAACAACAAAGTATGTTTCCTTCTGATGTTTGAGCAGATTGGAGCTTCTTTAGTGGCTTCTTTGCTGGCTGTGGCTCATTTCATTACTTCTATCTGGTATGAAAGGGTCAAACAAAGGTTGACCCAGTGTTTCAAAGCCTATTTTATTGACTGGGTTTATGTTTAAAAGTGGTTTTATACTCGGTAACCAGACGCTGTGACTCATTTGTGAATCCCCATGTGTGTAAAGCCATCTGTATGTTAGCCTCCTCAGTGCCTTCTGTTTGCCCACGAAATCATCTTCAGCTCAAACGTTTGTGTTTCTCTCTGTTTGTTGTTTTGCTGCTCCGGCAGTTACGGTCCAGTCATCACAGTGGACTCTTAGTTTGCTGTTTACAAGAGAAACAACTGTTTATCAGAGAACCGGCTGAAAGAACATCCTGTGGCACTGGCGTGATTGTAAGCTTCTGTGATTTATCTTTCATCTGCCATCTCATCTCTCTCTTTGTACGTTAACTGGTGTGATTTCCAAACCCTGTTGGAGTTTTACAGGCAGCGAGTCATCTGATGATCCCCTGACACTGATCCTACAGCGTCAGTGTAAAGCGATATACAACCTCGCTGTAGATCCACATTGTCTCGTCTGGGCAGGGTTTCCCACAAGAATCTCTGTTCTGTTCCCCAACAAAGGAACAAAGACAACCTGAGTCTCCAGGTGTGTTTGGAGCTTTTCACACCCTAATGACTTAATCAGAGGGGCGTCTTTGTTTTCACACAAAGGAGACGTCCACAAACAG
Source organism: Scatophagus argus (assembly GCF_020382885.2). Lineage (NCBI taxonomy): Eukaryota > Metazoa > Chordata > Actinopteri > Scatophagidae > Scatophagus > Scatophagus argus. The sequence goes on along the minus strand of NC_058497.1, from coordinate 25,588,711 downwards.
CTACACAACATCCAGTGTCCTTCTGACCACTTTGTCTTTTTGATGCTTACTAATCGTCGCTCAGACACGTTTTGAGAGTTTGAAGCTGAAACGTTCAGCAGCAGGTCAAGCCAACACCTGGTGAGGCCCACAGCTCTGAAGCCAGAGGACAACAGACGGCTTCCACCTCTGGGGAAAGACCGGGAGGTTTGATGATGACTGTTGTGTTGGGAGCAAAGTCATGCTGAGGAGAGGAGAACAGTTGGTTCCACGTAAACACATCAGTTTCAGTCCAGGCTGCTTTATGCACGGACAACAGCTTCCTTCAGTCTTTGAACTTAGAAGCAGAAATTATCGTTTGTTTTGGTTTGTGGACGTCCTGTTGCTCAGGTTCACTGTAGAGGAAAAAACAGCTTGAAATTCTGTGTTGTTTCTAAGAAAAAACTGCAATAAAACAGTGAGAGAAACCTTCACGTGTTTGTGTGGCGATGAATCAATAACAATCAATCAATCAGCAGATAGACGATCTGTGTGTCATTTACGTCCATCTCTAACCTCTTCTTAAAATAAAACTAGATGAAAAATTGACTGACATTACAAAGTATTCGTATGACACGAGGAAACAGAAGCAGATCCCGTCATGTTGATGAAACTAATTTATTAGTTATGTCGTAATGATAACCTGTAACGATCCATCAGCAGCATCCACGCACATGAGCACTCAGCTACAGTCAGGTGACGGCAGAAACCTCTTCAGACTAACAAGCGTTTAAATGACCATTTTGGAACAAATCATATCTACATTCATCTGTTTGCCATCCTTCAGTTACAGGGCAGATAGTGAGGAAGTTAGCTCAGTGTTTCATTTCCTACTTTTAAAGCAAGACACGATCAACACATCCTGTCTGTCTGTCTGTCTGCCAGCTGCACTGTGGGTGACAGGTGTGTAATGATATCCCGCCAGCGCCCCCCACAGGCTGCAGAGCTCACTAGAGCCGCAATCTGACAACAAGCACTCCAATGATTTCTCGCAGTCATGAAGCTGCAGTTTGTCCTGGAGGGGGCGCTACAGGAAACATCACACAGTCACTAAAACCATTCTGAATCACTGAGGGTCAAAGTGTGTTTCTCTTCAGCAGGGACAGCCGTGTCAGGACTGTGGCGGCCATCTTTGTAGTTTATGTCTCTGTGGGAGACTCGTCGTCGTCCCCGTAGACCACGCCCTTCAGGTAGGCTCGTTTAAACTCCTCAAACACCATGTCGTCTGATTCGCTGCAGGACACAGACAGGAGGGGAGGAGCACATTAGTGAGGCGTTCTAACCCCGCCCACACCTTCACGTCCGACGGCCATGTTGGACGTCCTGAGTTCTATGATCAGCTGATGGCACTCAGACTGTTAAAACTAGCAAGATCTGAGCTGATCAGTATGTCGATTCACTGGACAGGTGAGGAGAGAGACAGACAGGTGAGAAAAGAGAGACAGGCAAGGAGAGACAGACAGGTGAGGAGAGAGCAACAGACAGGTGAGGAGAGAGAGACAGACAGGTGAGAAGAGAGACAGATGGGTGAGAAGAGAGAAAGAGACAGGTGAGGAGAGAGCAACAGACAGGTGAGGAGAGTCAGACAGACAGACAGGTGGAGAGAGAGACAGACAAGTTCTGTTCCATAGAAGTGTGATGATAACTTCTGTTGCGATGTGATGTTGGATCAATAAATCAGAGCTGATCAGTTTAATGTTTCTGATCTGAGTTCATGAAGTTTCTGAACATGTTGGTCCATCTGAACACCACGTGAGTGAATTCTGAACCTTCAGATCCACGCTGACCTGATCTGGTTTTTCATTTTGGGGTGAACTGTCCCTTTAAGACAGGATCATAAGACAGAAGTGGACTTACCCCTCCTTGGCTGACGTCACAAAGTTCAGACAGCAGGAAACGAAAAGAGAAAAGTTATTATTGACTGAACATCACAGAGTGGACACCTGAAGGACAACTCGGTGCTGAGCTGGAAACCTGACGTGAATCAGGTCCAGTGCAGGACGTGGATTATGGATGACTGAGGGTCCTCACAGGGTCATGTGTGTGTGTGTGTGTGTGTGTGTGTGTGTGTGTGTGTGTGTAATCTGAATTGATCAGCAGTAATCTGAATGTTAATCTGCAGGATGTGACACAGGTCTTTGTTGAGAACAGCTGACTGCTGTCAGCGATACAAGCTGCTTAAAACACACACACACACACACACACACACACACACACACACACACACGTTACGGGTCATGAACTGCAGGTATTCTCAGATGTTTATGACTCTACTGTTGTTTGTTTGCATTTGACTGACAGAAAACATGTTGAGTTTCTTGTTTAAAAGCTTGAGGAAGAGAAGGAGAAGGAAGAGAAGGAAGAGGAGGAGGAGGAAGAGGAGGAGGAAGAGGAGGAGGAGAAAGAGGAAGAGGAAGAGGAAAAGGAAGAGGAGGAGGAGAAAGAGGAAGAGGAAGAGGAAAAGGAGGAGGAGGAGGAGAAAGAGGAAGAGGAAGAGGAAGAGGAGGAAGAAGAAGAAGAAGATGAGGAGGAGAAAGAGGAAGAGAAGGAAGAGGAGGAGGAGGAGGAGGAGGAGGAGGAGGAGGAGGAGTGGTCTGTACCTGGTTCAGGTTTAGGATGCATCAGCCTGAAAGGAAGCTCCAGAGACACCTCACTGTAAAACACACACACACACACACGATGTGATGTATTTCCACACACACACACAACCTGCAGACACACAGAGGCTATCTGATGGTATCCATGGTTACCTGGACCCGATCGTCCTGTCAGCAGAGAGCACACGGAGACATCAGACTGTTAGTGTCAGTCGTGGAAAGAGAACATTTCTGAACGTGCTGTCTGTGATGTCATAAGATCAGCTGAACTCCCAGCATGCACGGCGGTTCACACTCACCCAGAGGCGATCATCCTCACCACGACCTTATAGGAGACCAGCATCCCCTGAACCTCCTTCAGCACCTCCTGCTTCACTCTGACACAAAGACACAAAGAGACTTCAGTCTGTATCATGGACGTGTGTCCCTCTGTGTCTCCTGGTGTGTCTCTCTGTGTCTCTCACATGGTAGATGAAGCCAGGTTGGTGTCCTCGTGCTTGAGTCGTCCGTCCAGAGCGATTCCCCTCCTGTCCTTGTTGTAAGCCAGCAGAGGATACAGAGTGTAGTCCTTCTTCAGACTGGTACCAGAGGGGACCGAGTCACTGCACACACACACACACACACACACACAGATCAATACCCAGTTTTATGTTTGACTCCAAGATGATTTAAAGGTTAATTAATTTGCCTGTCCTGAAAGCAGGATAATATTTCCCTGCTTTTATTCTGAAAGTCTCCTATTCTCAACCTGAACACTAAGCTTTGCCTTCAGCTGATCTTTTCCCCACGTGACTCCTGACGGCTCCACTCAATCTGAATGCAGCTGTCAGCTCAAAGATAGAGAAACTAAATACAGTCCCTCGACGTGGACACCCAGCAGCAGGTCCACGTCTGACTGAAATGTCAAAATAAAAGCACGTCATTAACACAGAGGGCCGCACTCACGTCGTCTCCTCTTTGGCCACTGACTTGACGTACTTGTCATTGGAGTAAAGGACAACGTTGGTCACCTGTTCAACTGAACACAGACACAAAGTAAATGAACAGAAGAGACACGGCGACGTCCCACTCAGGCGTGTTGGAAACGACACGCGTGAAGTCACCTGACACGCTGATGTCTTTGATGTTCCTGCTGGACGAGTTGGTGATTTCTACACTCACTGGGACAGGCTCCCCGTGGTAGAAGGTCTGCAGACAGACATGTCAGAGAGACAGACATGTCAGAGAGACAGACAGGTCAAAGAGACAGACAGGTCAGAGACAGGCAGGTCAGAAAGACAGACAGGTCAGAGACAGACAGGTCAGAGAGACATACAGGTCAGAGACAGACAGGTCAGAGAGACAGACAGACAGGTCGGAGAGACAGACAGGTCAGAGACAGGCAGGTCAGAGACAGACAGGTCAGAGAGACAGACAGGTCAGAGACAGACAGGTCAGAGACAGACAGGCAGCAGGTCTCACCTCTTTGGGCAGGCTCATCTTGATGTGCAGAGGTTTCTCAGACATCAGAAACTCGAAGGTGGTCTCTGCCACTGGAACCACTTTGCTGTCTGGACTGTACTGGATCTTCCGGATGGTGAGACGAACGGAACTCCTGGCAGAACATCAGATTTAAACCTCAAATCACACGAGAACCGAGAAACGTCAGCTCATTAACAACAACAACGATGACGATGATGATGACGACCACAAACTGACTGTTTGTCGATCTTCTCGTCCTGGTGGTCACCACTGAAAGCCTTCACCTCAAACTCCACCGCACACTTCTGTGAGACACACAGGAGACAACATGGCCGACGTGGGTCAGGATGTCTGGTGTCACACTGCAGTTCCTCTAACTGACGGTGGTGTGATGACGGACTTACCTTTCCCACATCGGACGGTCCGGGCTGCAGAGCCACTGAACACGGCAGGTTGTCTGGAAACTGAAACACAAATGACCTTTTAGACCAGAAGACAATAAGAAACCAGTAACTTTATGAACTGAACACGTTTTTCTTCCAGCACTGATGATGGAAGCAGCTAAAGAGTGAGCCTTCTCGTTTCCTTCCCCATCTCTGTTGTGAGCCGCACGTGCTCAGTCCCGATCAGGTCCTGACATGGAGGTCGGTGACATCATCGTGTTTACCTCGGAGCTGATTGGACACCTGTGACTAACTGCAGACTGAACGACTGTATCCTGTCACGCTGAAGACAGAAGCCAGATGTTAGGGGGTTTTGTGTCTGGACCAACCACTCCCAGCTGGACTTTCACTCCGCCTACAGACACGAACGCTCAGAGGAGGATGGCTGAGGCCTACAGAACCAGGTTGAGGAGCTCAGAGAGGAGCCCTGTGGACCCTGACCCTGAACCTCCCCCCCAGGAGGATGTGGAGAATTTGTCTGCCTGCCTGCTCTAACTGAGACCAGGATCTGGGAAAAACACATGGAGGTTTTTGTTCCTGTCTGACCTCGAAGAAGAAGGGGAAGGCGTTGTCTCCCAGCTTCCTGAGAAGTTTCTGCTGCATCCTGGTGTGGGTCAGCTTCTCCTTGTCCTGCAGCTCGGGGTAAACCTGCCGGGTCACCAGGAACAGGTCCCTCCTGAAGGCCACGCCCATCACATCCATGTCCTGACGGCCGTACCGAAACGTACACGACAGCATCACGTACGCTGAAGGCAGATAGAGACGACACTGAAGAACCGTTTCTTGGGCGGAGGACAGTCTCAGCTCCGCTCAACACGCTCAACACTGTCCGTCATCGTGAATTAAAGGACACCTTGCAGCCAATCAGAATCCAGTATTCACTCAGACCATGGTATGGAACAGACTGGGACGTGTTCGTCTACATACTGACCTTTCTTCCCTTTGAGCTGCACCGGGTCGATCACGACGACTCCGTCTGAAAGACACAACAAATCAACATGTTGATAATCAACTGCACGCAAACTCCTGACAAATCACAGCTTCTGATGGACCCAGAGACCATCAGAAACATGTGGTGTCCAGTTGGACTGAAAGCTTGTGGGAAACCGAGGCAGTTCCCCTCTTTTACCAGTTCACTTTCCAGCCTCGGTTCAGAACGTCAAGCTCAGCCTGCTCTGCTCTGTGAAGGGATTTCTGGGTTTAGGTTTCAACTCACCGACTGGATCCACAAAGTCGCAGTGATCCACAAAGTCTCTCTTGGCCATGTAGACCGCCACCTGAAACACGGGGTTCACAGCAGGTTCAGTTCAGAGGAGCAACGGTGGAACCTCAAGTCCCTGCAGCAGGACATTACAGACGCCAGCTGACTGTCTGTGCTGCACTTACCGACTTGTCGCGGGAAACTTTCTTAAAGACGACGTGTTTGGGACTCATGGCGACCGACTGATGACACGACCTGAAGATGTCAAAGACAGAAGCAGGTTATACATGAATAACTAAAATAAATGTTTCAAAGCACAAACCACTGAGTGTATATAAAGACAGACAACATGAGATCTTCCCAAACATCTGGACGCCCCCTGGTGGTTGGCTGCAGTACAGCTCATAAGCACCTCCTTCATGTTAGCAGATGGGACGTGAACCAAACTAAAAACTCACCTACCAAAGTACTAAAGTACGTGTCAAATAAAGTTTTAACAAAGATGGTGTCTGTCATTTTAGGTCGTTCTGTTCACACTGATGTTTGTTCAAATGTTCATTTTTCTGATCAGTGTGGTTTTAATGAGTTAAGTGATGCTATAAAAGGGGCTGAGACATCATGATTGACTGCTGAGCGCCGCTCCTGATTGGCTCAGGTGGGTGTGTGGGCGGGAACTCAAAACCACGACTCAGCCTCCCAGTCAATACTCCAAACGATGGCAGCGCTCGTATCAGGAATATTTTGGCTTCACCTTTTGGAGGAAGTGGAGACGAGTCGGCCATCTTTATACACCCCAATGTTACAATCCCATCTGGTTTACTCTGACTGCATAATCAATAAAGGCCAAACTTAAGGAGTTAGTGTTAAAAGTTCACATTTTGTCAAATTCATATTAAATAATAAAATATTGAAGACGAAGCTTCAACAACAAGTTCCTTAAAGTGTTGTCAGCACCTCTACAGTAAACACATCAAGCATGTGTTTCTTTTTTTTATCTACATACGAACATGTGTGTGTTTGTGTGTAGATTAAAAGTGTGTGTTCACAGACAACACTGATCCAAACGAGACAACAAACAGCAGAAAAGAAAAAGAGGGACTGACCTGAGAGCAGCAGTGATGTGTGTTGAGCAGGAGGATGACGGCAGGTTTCAGCTGATCAGAGCTGCATTTATAATGGACACGCACACACACACACACACACACACACACACAGCCTGGTCAGCATGCTGGTCATTACAGACTGGACACACACACACAGATAATCCTAAACAAACAGGAAGCTCTGCGGCTTGTTTCACTGTCCCCGTCATAAAACGTCTCCAAAAACTTCCACAACAACATTATCATTAGTTTATTATTATTATTTTGATAAGAAGTTTATTTATTACTGAGTGAAATAATAATTCTGCACCTGCTGTGGCTTCCGACACCTGAACCACGAGGAGTCGTTTTCTGTTGCAGGCTTTCAGTTTGATAGAAGAAAGAAAACGAGAATGAAGCACAAACTGCTGGAGGCAAATCTGAACCCTTTGATTCGGTTTTCTCAGAGGCTGAAGCGTTCAAGCCGAGCTGCTGAGTCAGCGTGGACAAAAACTCGTAAAGGTGCTCAGATTCATCACGGAAACATCCACAGATCAACGAGTCCCGAGTGAGGAAGACCATGTGAGTCTGTCAAAGGCTCATCTGCTGTTCCCGCAGTCCAGGAACTGATCCTGGATCAGGAAGCCGGTCAGCATCGGCAGCAACATGCAGTGCAACACTTCTCCTTCTCAAAGAACACGGCTTTCATCCCGTGAAGAGAAAACCTGTTCCAAGGTGAGCATCCGCCCCCCTCAGGTGGGGACCCGAGGGCGACAGGTGACCAGCTTCCCTCAGAAGGTTTCTAACAGTTTGTGCAAAACCACAACAGTATCAGCTCCGTGGGGGGCTCCTGTCAGACCGCTGGTGCGGGTGAAGAAACCGGATGTGGAGGTCCTGGTCTCGTGTGGTTACATGCAAATAAACAAAACAAAAATCATGCTGTTCAACCAGGATGTGGATCTGACCCACCTGTTAGGCGGATCATCGGGGCAAAGGAGACGGGCTCACTAACGGGTTTTAACTGGTTTGTCCTTAAAATCACACAAAGTCTTAAAACTTTAAATTCAGCTTGTGAAAATGAGAGCTAAAGCAAAAGGTTTGGTTTACATTTCTGCTGAGTGTACGCATGCACATGTAGTTTACAGACACACAGCTTCATGTGTCCATGTGCTGCAGCTGAACAAGCCAATGAAAACGGGCGAAACTCATTTGTGTTTGACAGCCGTGACCTTTGACCTCCTGGCTGTTGGTTCCTTGTAACGTGGCCTCAGTGTGTGAACGTCTCTTTAATTCATCAGTAAAAAGAGAAGAAAAAAGACTGAACAAAAACAAATCAGCGTGCAGTTTTGGTCACTCGGATGTTCAGATTGTTTTTACTTTAATGTTCTGCTTTACAGCGTTAATGACTTCCATTTGAACTGCTTCATCAAAGCCGAGTGACTCCAAGGCTTCCTTCTGTAATAATCATTCAGAACGATTACTGATGTTATTCTAACATCATGTGATCAGCAGTTAAGAGTCTGAGTCTCTGCTGAGCTGATAAGTTGCTGCCAGTCAGACTCAGCAGTCTGTCTGCTGACATCAGCAGCTTAAACACACACACACACACACACACACACACGCAGGTCGTCCACCTGAGGAAACAGCGTAAACAGCTGGCAGTGAGACTGACTGTCATTCACACAAACAGAAATGTTTTGGTTATAAAGTAGTTTTTCAGAAAATCAAACTCGTCTGAACTTGGAGAGACAAACTAAACCAGTGAAACTGGTCCTTTAATGGGACTTTCAGTAAATGAAGCACACGTGTTCTGATCTGAATTTAAATTTAGATTTTAATTCATCATTAATGATGGGGATGTTTCTTCTACTCTGGGAGTTCAATCCAACAACATCCAATAAAACTGGTGCCCGAGCCCACTGAGGTCCCTGAACGCATCACCGATATGAACTTAACAGTAAGTGAACCTGTTGGTCAGCAAGGACCTGAGCTGCAAGTCCAACTGCTTTGCACATCATTTCATTCAGAGCTGAAGGTTTGACAAGCAAAAGTCTGTTTGTCAGCTGAATGACAAACAAGTAAAATTGTCTTTTAATTTTATTTTGTCCCCCATTTGATTTACTCCAACTCTGCTCATCTTGGGTTTTGTGTTTGAAGCTTTCAGCCTCCTGCCTCTCCTGCAGCCTCAGTCTTAACTTAGCTTCATGTGCATCCGAGCACATGGAAGAAACAGTGCGTCTGTGCATGCGTCTTCCAATAACTGAATTTGAAATATGCAAACAAACAAATACAAAAGAATAAAGAACGTGAGTGAATACTGTGACCCCTCACATAGATGAGTCAGTTCATCCAGTCCACTGAATCACCCACACAGGAAGAACGTGACTAAACTGTCAGCCCGTCAACACCGAGATCCACCCTGAGCTCCAGAGCGACACCTGCTGGACACCTGAGAGCACTGCAGCACATCCAGAGACCCGACAGGAAGTGAACAACAACACATCCAGAGACCCGGCAGGAAGTGAACAACAACACATCCAGACACCCGACAGGAAGTGAACAACAACACATCCAGACACCCGACAGGAAGTGAACAACAACACATCCAGACACCCGACAGGAAGTGAACAAACTACGGTTTAAGGTTTCAAGTTATGGAATATTAATGCGAGTGACGGGTAGCTGCGAGCTGCCCGCTGGGCTTCACCTCAGCTAATCCAAGTTACTAAACTTCTCAGCCACGTTTGTGTTCGTGTTGCCTCTTGGAGAAGTTTCCAGAAGCTGCTGTCCGACTGGACGTGATTTGTAGGGTCTGTAAGGCTGCAGACATCTTCAGACAGGAAGTAAACTCAAACTCACCTGTCTGACACAGGTGTAGAAAAGAGACAAACAGCTTCACTCCACAAATCTGTCACATTTAGAGACGGTTTTCACCAGATGGATTTCTGATTTTATTCCGGTTGCACACACACAGACACACATTAGTGAGGAGGCTCTGAAGTGTTTCCTGTATACTCTGCGGACTGTTAAAGATATTCATTAACTCTTGAGTCATCTTCGACTTCCAGCTGGACGCAGTTTGAAACCGTGTGACGGCAGTTTGCTTCTGAACGCATCCAAAAGGAGAGAACGTAAACATGAGATTGAAGCAGTTCCTTTATGTTCGGCGTGTCGACACGAAGGCAGAACGACGAGCGGCGGTCTGATAAAAGTCTGATTCAGTCCGTCAGCTGGCGAGTTCAACAACAGGAGGAGGAGCTCCACCGAATACTTCACGGGCAGGTGGACGGTCCTCCTCGCTGTCCGTCTCCACATCACATATCAGACCACAGGATGGCCTTGCTGCCTTTCTCCACGCTGGCGACGTAGGCTCCCGAAGGCGACCACGACACCGAGTTGATGGCAGAGCTGCAAACAAACAAGGACAGGTTAAAGAGTGAATGTGGTCAACAGCTCGCCGTCCTCACAGCCACCAGACTCCATTGACAAAACCTGCACTTTTGCCTTGTAGATTCCTTTCGTGTCACAGGCCATCAAACCCTTCGTTCACAGAGTCAAGACCTTCGCATGCAGACGAGCTGCTGCTGTCATGAGGACTTTTGACACAGAAAGTGAAAGCTCACAGTTTCCCAGACTAATCTGATCAGAGTCGCACAAAGACAAATGTATTGACGACCGCCTGAGGAGCCGATTGGTTTCTGCTGAGGACGTTAGTTTGCTTTGGTGTCGATGTCGCTGTGTGAAGGTTCGAGTTTCGGTCTGGTCCTTACTTGTGGTTTCGGTCCAGAGTTCGGTCCACTTTCCCCGTCAGGACGTTCCAGACGTACAGCGCTCCATCAGCTGAACCTCCGGCCACGTAGCTGCCGTCAGGGCTGAACACCACAAACAAACAAACAAACAAGTCACTTCCAGCCTTCACTCGGAAAACAGAGCTTTCACAGTTCACAGCGTTTTCCGTGAGACGATTCACTCATTCAATCTCATCAGTACGACTTTGCTGTTTTCACTGCTGTCAACGACACTCAGCACTTCCTACTTCATTATGAGACATGAACACGAGCTTACAGAGACTTCACAGTAAACCTGGGAGATGCTAACTCACCTGAAGGTCACTCTGGTCCAGTCGGCTCCACACTTGAAGCCCTGAGCACTGAAAACACACACACACACACACACACACACACACACACACACACACACAGTTAACACACAACACCAACAGCAGGATGTTTGTGAAGACGTGTTAATAACCAGGATTACAGGTTTGAGTTCCCTCTTCACTCCATAAGGACATGAAGGTGAACACACACACACACACAGCTGTTAAAGTCAGGCCTCTGTTCAGCTGACCTGTAACCACAGCTCACCTGAACGTCTGTCTGACGGCGTTGGTGCGTAGGTCGATGATCTTCACCAGGTCGTCTCTGGAGCAGGTGAGCAGCTCGGTGCGGTCGTGGTTCAGGTCCAGAGACGTCACTCTGCCCAGCAGCTCCAGCTCCCGTACGATACTCTCCGCTCTGACACACACACACACACACACACCATCATATTCACAGCGTGTACTAGCTGAACTAGCCTCAGCTGATCTGTGATCAGTATGTGCAGTGTGAGAGCAGCCACGTTACTGCAGAACAAACTGTACTGAGGTCAGATGAGCCGGAGGACATCTTCACTGACCTGATATCCCAGAATCGGACTTTCTTGTCAAAGTGTCCGCTCATGACACACTGCTCCGTGCACACGATGTCGTTACAGCTGGAACCAGCAAACACCGTCTTCATACCTGCACAGGTGAGACAGCAGGTGAGGCACAGTCACAGGTGGCAGTGTATCGACTCATCATACTGTCCCCGAATCAAACCTTCAGAGTTACACAGAACTCTGACCACACACAGTGACAGACAGACAGCAGACCTGTCCACCTGTAAAAACTGTCCAATCACGTACAGACTTTGCTGCGGAGGTCCCACAGTTTGAGTGTTCGATCGTAGCTCCCAGAGACGATGCGAGCGTTGTCCAATAGGAAGCGAGCTGACAGGACCTTCCCACTGTGACCAGTCAAGGTGTGCTGGAGGGCGGACACACACACACACACACACACACACACACACACACACAATGTTACAAATGCGTCATGAAGAAAAAAAAACATGAAACAAACAACAACAGCATTTAACAAACAAAACATCACACTTTCTGGTCTCAGTAGAAGAGTGAGATCAGCACTCAGGCCCCGCCTCCTCGGCCTGATGCTCCGTGCTGGTTGGTTCTGTTGGATGTCAGTCATCACACTGAGCCTGTGGCAGCTCTGTACAGACTCAGCATATTGTGATGTCACATCCTGTCTGTCAGCAGCTCCTGGGACCACCACTGCACCACTAGAGCATGATGGAAGCAGAGAGCAGGGGCTGCTGGGAGCTAAACTGACCAAAGGGGGGGATCTGAGCTTCAGACCTTTTACATCACATCACTGACCAGCAGACTGACAATCGACACACTCGTTATTCATCCGGATCTGCTCTCTTATTGTCCTGGAACACAAGTCCGTCTCATTGCTCCTCTGTGAGTGTGCTGGTTTGTGAGGCGGGAGGACGTCCCACTTTCAGAAAAGTTAAACGAAAGCAGGTATGGACAAAGTTGGTTCAGGTTCAGGGTGTGACTCACCCTCAGTCTGTAGTCGTCTACAGTCCAGATGCGACTGGCGAAGTCATTCGAGGCAGCCAGCAGGTACGAGCCCTGAAAACCAGAGTGAACGCGTTAAAAGAGCTCCAAGCTCACATGTGGTCTGATCACAGCTCACTGACTGCCAGTTAGAGACGAAAATCCATCAGAAACTACGCTCACAACCAATAAATCGTTCATTTCTCGAGCGAAAAACTCAGAATATTCTGTCACATACGACCACACGTGAACTCATCGGAGCAGATCTGCAGTTTACCGACTGATCGATTCATCTGGAGACAAATCAGAGTAACTGCTGAGGAAAATGAAGTTGTTAGCTGCAGCTCCACTGGGAACATCACAGCGCTGTTGTTCACACGTCGCTAACACGATTAGCCTCGACTGAGACTGAAGTCAGCACACGTCGGCAACGTGAACACCGAACACACGCCGGTGAAACATCGCACTGTTCGCCGACACGCAACACGCAGCTCGACTGAGAGCCAGCAGCAAAGATTAAAACCAAAAACAGACTTACAGCGCTGTCAAAGTCAATGCTGGTGATTCCAGCGTTACTGCCGGTCAGAGCTCCTTTAGACTCACAGCGACCTGAACGCAACACACACACACACACACACACATTAAAAAAACGAAACACAGCATTTAAAAACAATGAGGTCAGTTCAGAGTGAAAACATTTTAGACTTTTTAACAGTCAGTACTGAACACAACAGCTGATCTCCTCTGAACCGATCACACACAGTGAGTCCAGCTCCTCTGCAGCAGTTTCAGAGCTCTCATCAGCACTTCCTGTTTGCATCCTGAACTCACCGGCGACGACCTCCCACAGCTTCACCCGGCGGTCCATCCCTCCTGTTGCTAGGAGACGAGAGCCGGGGCTGAACTTCACTGCATTCACCTCACCGTCGTGGGCGTCCTGAACACACACACACACACACACACACTTTAACTCTGAGCCAATCAAAACACAACACCGAGCTCCCTCTTCTTCTTCTACTGTTGGTCTCAGCTTGAAAACTTGAGATCAGCTCCTCCTCCTCCTCAGCCTGACGCTCCGTGCTGATTGGTTCTGTTGGATGTCAGTCATCATCACAAAGTCTGTAGGAGCTCTGTACAGACTCAGCACATTGTGATGTCACATCCTGTCTGTCAGCAGCTCCTGTGACCACCACTGCACCACTAGAGCATGATGGGAGCAGAGAGCAGGGGCTGCTGGGAGCCAGAGGGCAGCAGGAGAGGATTGTGGGTAATCAGACCTTTTACTGCTCATCACTGACCAATGAGGGTAAACTCGTTAGTATTTCCAGATTCCGAGTGAGACCAAGAGAGATGCATTGTGGGAGCACCAGGTCACACTGATCTGACTGTGTGTGCATTTGTTTTGGAAGAGAGTGAAAGAAAGACAGAACATATATTTTAATCAGGATTAAACTGAGACGAGACACTTCAAAACTGCAAATAAAGAACAAAGAAAGGTGCCATGCAGCTCAGTCGACTGGTCTCCCAGTGGACACGTCTCACATCATGGACGGTCAACCGGCCAAAGATACTCACAAACACGTGCAGAGCTGTCGTCGGGACCCGAACCTCTGCACACACACCTGAGGGAGCTTCAGCGCTTTCAGGCGACGTGCTGAAAGAGTTGGCAGTTCGACGCCTGCTGAGGAAGAGAAGCGCCGTCACAAACAGGTTTACGGCCACCTCGTGACTCAAAAAGCTATTTCTCTAAAAGAAATATTTCTGTTTAGGAAATCGTGTGCTAAAAAATAAGGATGAGACATCTTGATCAATCTGAACACATGGGAATCAATTCCAACACTAGTGCCAAATGATAAGAGAGCGTTGGTACTGGAAGCATCAGCTTTTACGCAACAACCAAACGATCACGCTGTCACAGCTAATCAAACGTTTGACTGATCGGTCACATGTACCAAAGTGTGGCGCCAGAGGACGATGCGATCTGACTGGCAGTGTTCACCACCTCATCAGTTCAGTTAGTGCAGGAGTCAGCTAGTGAATCAAGGTTAGCGTGAGAGGTTAACAACAAACAGAAGGTCACACATCAGTCTGAACGAGGGACAGTTTAGCTACAAAAACCACTAACGGGACAGAAGCCTTGAAGGGACAACAAACTGAACGAGGTGACCTCACAGGAGAGGACAAAAGACCCCGAATTCACACTGGGTTCACCTGATTGGTCACCACAGTCACATGGAGTTCGAGTCGATCACATGTAATAATCAGCCTGATAGGAACTGCGGCCACGCGAGACACAACAGCAGCTGAAACGCTTTCTCAAAGCACAAAATGATCCTGGATCACCTGCAGCGCTGCGACAGGTGAGGTGATCCCAACAGGAACTGTCCAGCTGTGATGACCAACAGGACGGTGAGTTTCGTGTCACATCAGGGCTTCTGTGACTCTCCATCCACACAGTAACAAACACACGTTACATTGAGCACTGATCACCGTCAACAACAATCACGTGGCTACAAACTTCACCGTGTGCTCACACCGACAGCACAACAATCAACAAGTCAGCAGACGTCTGTTGTGCTCAGGCTCAGCTCACAGGCGACGCTCATCCTCTGCCGACAGCCAATCACAACACGGCTTCTAAGGACAGGAAGCTCCTCAAGACTGGTTCTGTCTTATTGTCATTTCAGTAAAAACAACACGTTACGCCCCCAGCTAACGAGTGAGAGCTGTGAGCGCAGAGACGAGACCAAGAAGACATCCGACAGGTCCAGTTTATGGACCTGGTATGGTTTAGATAATCTGGACAACAAACCTGTCAGGTCATCTTCTCCTCAGTGACGTCTCCGTGTACAGGTCTCACATGTTAACTTGGTGAGCAAAATGTTTAGTGATAAAGTGATTCATTAATGACTAATATAAACCAGACTGCGAGTCTTCAGACGTGCTGGCAGCTCTGTGAGGCTGCACTGACAGAGGCACTGCTGCTTTAAGCTAAACGCCTCCTCTAGCATGCTAACATGCTAATGTTCAGCAGGTGTAACATTCACCATGTTCACTTCTCAGTTTAGCATGTTAGCATGCTAACATCAGCACATTAGCAGTAAACACAGCAATGCTGAGGCTGATGTGATCATCATCAGTTCTGCAGGTGTTTGGTCCTTAAAGCACTGGACACATTAAAGTGTGACCTGATGGTGGCGCTAGATGAAAACAACATGAATGTCTGAATCAGAGCTGAGTTGACTTTTACATCAATCAATCAATTAATCATTTCAGTCATTTATTGGAATAAAAAAATGATTCTCTGTCTCTCATAGTTAACTCAGTCTCTGTGTTTCAGGCTGTTGGCTGACCCAAACAATTTTTTCTGTCTCTCATTTTTTCAAAATTTTCTGACATTTTATAGACTAAATAAATAACTGAACAAACACTCAGCAGATTGACTGCTGAGCTCTTTCAGTCTGGAGCAAAGTGTCTGACAGACATCATCCCTACAGTCGCTCTGTTAGCAAAGCTCATCAGACCTGAGCTGTTAGACAGAATATCAGTCTGTCAGCAATCTGCCAATCACAGAGCTGACAGCGTGAACAGGTGAGCACGCACACACACACACACACACACACACACACACACACACAGACACAGTCCTTCACCTCGGGTACAGTGGTGGGACGAGTCCAGGCTGAACACACTCAGACACGCTGCAGACAGACAGATAGATAGACAGACAGGCAGATAGACAGGTTGTCAGTCACAACATGGACGGTGCAGACACATAGGGCACAAGACCTTACAGTTACATACCCAAATATGTTGGAGATGGAGTCCAGCAGACCACCAGGAGGAGGCTGGGAGATTTTCTTACTGCACATACAGAAAAAAAGGTTTTCACTTGAAAAACCATCAAAACCTTTGCAGATTCATTTCCCACTTGTGGTTAAGAAAAACAGGAGCAGCCTGAGCCTCCAGTATCCTCCAGTTGAGGCAGTAGAAGGACAGGTGCTGGTCTCACCTGGGGGTTCTGCTGAGCGGTCTGTTGGGGGACGTCTCTCCACCGCCCTTCCCTCCATCCTCAGCCAGAACCTCGATGTCGTCGTCCCTGAGGACACAAACACTGAGTCAGTCCTGATGTTAACGACTGTGACGTCAAAGCTGCTCTAAAGATCAGAAGTGTACTGACGGGTCGACGGGCAGAGGCTCCTTGGCAGCGTCAGCCAGTTCCTTCTGCAGTTTGGCCTGCCTGCGCCTGAAGCACAAACACCACAGAGTCAGCCAGCATATGAAGGCACCAGAGTCCCGCTCCCTCCTCCAGGTTTACCTGCTGTCCTTCTCGTTCTCCGCGTTGAGCTTGTTGGCCTCCTGAGCCTTCTCAGCCATCCAGCGGGACACCAGCTCCTGGTTGTCCTCCGTGGTCTTCCTCAGCTTCTCCTCCAGTGCAGAGAAGGTGATCTGCAGGGCGTCGTACTCGTCCTTCAGCGTCTGGTTCGCCCTCTCCAGGTCCTGAAGCCAATCAAACACTGCCTTTCACAGGTGAACCGACCAATCAGGTTAACAGTGATTACATTTACATTACAGGTTACTGCAAACATAGCATTTTCTGATGTGGGATATGCTGACATTATTTATGAGATACAGGTGGGTGAAATAAAACCGAATAATTTCTTACCTTACCTGCATTCATTACTATGCAGGGCCGCACGTAAGCAGGAATATGAATGAAGCATATTCTGCATGTAAACGCAGCCAACGTGTTAACGTCACCGTGGTAACGAGTGTCCTAATCACACCGCCGTACATAAAGATAAACCCTCTTCATAATCACATTAGATGAAAAACTAATGATTTTTAATGTTATTAATGTCTGGCAGGTCCCATTTCACCACTGAAGTAAAACCTGTCTTCCTGTTTCCTGTCTGTGAAGGTCTCAGCTTGAAAACTTGAGATCAGCTCCCTCCTCCTCCTCAGCCTGACGCTCCGTGCTGATTGGTTCTGTTGGATGTCAGTCATCATCACAGAGTCTGTAGGAGCTCTGTACAGACTCAGCACAGTGTGATGTCACATCCTGTCTGTCAGCAGCTCCTGTGACCACCACTGCACCACTAGAGCATGATGGGAGCAGAGAGCAGGGGCTGCTGGGAGCCAGAGGGCAGCAGGAGAGGATTGTGGGTAATCAGACCTTTTACTTACTCATCACTGACCTTCATCACATCTCCAAAATCTCAACTGATTCATGTAGCTCACAGCCAAACAATATCCATCAGCTTCACTTGCTGCTGAGTGATGAACAACGCGAGTCACACTTTGTGTTAAAGTACTCGCAAAGGTGAAACACTTTCTAATTAGCCAAGCAAAGACAGGCGTTCAAATTTATTCAAAGATTTCAACGCGACTTAGTTTCAGTTAAGGTTACGTTTGCTTTCATCCATAGTGTGAACCCACTGACTCGTCCTCCTGAGTCTGTCACGTCCAGGTGATGCGTCTCAGCTTGTCTCCTACCTGCAGGTAGCTCCTCAGGTCCCGACAGTCTCCCTCCAGGTTGGCGATCTGCTGCTGGTACTCCAACATCCTGAAAACGCACAAACAGAAGACACTGAGTGATGATGCATCACCTGTAGCAGGTACACCAGCCTCCTCTCTCACACACACACACACACACACACACACACACACACACACACACACACACATCCTACAGCGCGTGTGTTCAGATACTGACTTGGCCTCGTTGCTCTGGATCTCCTTGTCTTTCTGCTGAATCTGGTTGTTCAGTTCGATCACACTCTGAGCCAGCTGCAGGACAAACACAAACAACTGATCAGCATCAACACGCTTCCAGAACGTTCCAGGAGTCTGACCTGAAACTTCTTCAACACCTTTCAGTTGGAGTAAAGAAACACAAAGATGTTGATCGGATAACAAATGTCAGGCCGGGCAGATTTTAGTCTCAAAACAAACAACAGAAAACAGGACAATTGTTCCCAGAAACGTTTCAAACATTGAGGAAACGTCACAGATGGATTAACGAAATGTGGAATTTATCAGTCACTGAGTAAAACTGGTCTCAACACAGTTGGTGTTTGTTAGGAACAACAAACACCTGAGTGTTTAACATATATTGTACATGTGACTGCATTCATTTACTGAATTACTCCTAGAAAATAATCAAAGCATGAATGTGATGGGACAAGCAGCAGAAACGGCCTGTCAGGCCCTCAGATTTTGTTGCACGGGAGCAGTTTATACAGGAAACCGTTAAGAAATCTGCTTTCACTTTCCTAACACTGACACTGTTTTCCAGTAATGTCCGATTTGGTTTGGTCTGATCAGCTGCCATGGAGCTGCTGATGCTACCATGGCAACAGCCAACACAACCCTGGATACTGAAGGGAGAAACTAAATGAGCCAACCCGAAGAGAAATCAGTCTGACGTCCAAAGAAATTCACTCAAGTCACTTTCCATTAAAGCATTAAATATTACACGTGTAGCATGAACTTCTTTCTAGTTGATGTTCCTCCAATTTATCAACTTCTAAAGGAAAACAAGCTCATTGTTTGACTGACAGAACTCACTGTAAATAAACTGTTTCATCAGGACAGGTGTTGATGACATCATTTCCTGTGTGTGGTACAGGTGACTGACCTCTCCTCGTTTTTTGTGCAGCTCTGTCAGCTCCTCCTGGTGTTTGATTCTCATCTGAGCCATTTCCTGTTGCAGGGTGTCGCTGCGACTCGAGTCTCCCCCCAAACTGAAACAAGAAGACTCGTCAGGGGACACGTCACACATCGTATCACACATCAGGGGAGACATCGGGAGACATCACATGTCAGGGGAGTCGTAAGTGGTCACACGACATCCCACCTTGGGCCCTGATTTTGAACAGCGACTGTCGATGAACTCACCTGGCCTCATGTCCTCTTTGTACATCATACTTGTCAGTCTGGTATCTCTCTGACAGAACAGCCTGCAGGTCTGATTTCTCGAGCAGACGGTTATCTGAAAGAGAGGGGGGAGTTCATGAGTCTGTCCTCACTGTCCGAGCTGCTGCACACACAGGGAAACCTGTAGACTGTTCACAGGAAGTGAGACAGCTGCAGTGTGTGACAGTGATGGACTCACATTGGTGGACGATCTCCTCGAAGGCCTGTCTCTGCACTCGGTCTCTGAGCTTCAGCTGCTCTGAGATGTGTCTCTTCCACGTACACTCCACCCGCCGCTCCGCCATGACCACCTGACACATACACACACACGTTAATATAAACTCGCAGCTGTATCTATAGCCAGCATTTTACTTGATTTAGTCTGTTTTTTTAAACCCTGTTACACTAAACACAAACTGTGCACATTAAGATTCAAAGCTTCTGAGGTTTTTGAACAAGGCTTCAGTTTTAAGACATATCAGGTTTAAAAGAATTATTTTGTTTGAAGTGGAAATAGACAGATATACTTTATCGATCCCAGGCTGGGAAATTGCAGAAAATCTTATTTTCTGGACACGCGTGGTTATCGGAGAGGGCAGGTGGGGATGGTGACGTGACATAACTCCACCCAAAGAACAAAGTGATTTATATCTCACTGGAGCAGGACGTCATGGTTTCTTTATTTTATCTCCACAATCTGCATGTTAAGATTCCAAGAAGCAACTCGAGAGAAAAAGACAGGAAAAAAAAATTGAAATATTTTTATGCTACAGATTTAGATGAACTGACACTGTCGTTTTGATTGGTTTTCTACCTGTTTGAAGTGTTGCTGGTTCTAACGTGTTGTATGTGTCGAGTTTGATGTGACTGTTATTGGATGTTAATGCTTTAACTCTTTAACAGTGACTTTGTGTGTTTTATTAGAGTATCTCGGTCTGACGTTAAGTGTAAACCAGGTGATTAACAGCCCACCTGTAAAGCTGGTGACGTAGAGCTTTAATACAGCCAACAGCAACAGTGATATACATTTAAACTCTTCTTAGACGGAAGTTTACATGCAAAGTAAAGACATATTAGACATGTTAATCGGCTGTTAGCTTCTGCTGTTAGCGTGCTGCTAAAAGGAACCATAACACATACAGGAAGACACTCAGGCTACGCAGATGCAATTGTAATTTAAGTCAGTCAGGCTTGTGACATTTGGTATATAAATACCAAAAACATATCGGCGCCTTCGTGTCGATGTTATGGTTATGGTGCAGTGTTTATGTGCTATCTGTGACTGCAGGTCCCGGGAAACACACCCGTGACTCGACATGTTAGCACGCTAACTTAGCCGCTAGCTTCAGACCTTCGCACCGCTTTAAAAGGAACTAAAATGAACACTTACACCATCTAACTAAATTCCGGGCTGTGGCTCGTCTCCTCTAACGACTCGTCGCGGTGATGTTGGTTCAAGGGTTTCGGTGTTGAACGCCTCAGTTTCTCTTGCTAACCGACATCAGCTTCTTGAGCTGCTACGCTCCAATTCACCTCCATTTTGGTTCCGGCGACACACTTCCGGGATGGTCGCACGAAAATGACGTCGTGTTTAAATAGGAGAATTTTCTTCCTTTTTTATTAACATTCCCCGAAGTACAAGAGTGACTCTGTTGAAAAACACATTGAAGTTTCAAGAATGAACTCACGATATTTTGAGAATAATCATTTGTGAGTTTTACAGGCGGTTGCACAGGCGATATTTTGCTGTTAATTACTTCTCAATAAGCCGTGATGAGTCACCAGGGGGCAGTCAGGAGTTCACTGACTGAGACTACAAGAAACTTTTCTCTTTCAGAATGTTGTATATCTTCGAACATCTAATCATCACTTAAAAACCCTGTTTGACGTGGTTATTTGTAAATTACAACCAATTCACTGCTCTGGTTTCTCTGTCTGTGGATGAAAATGAACTTATCAACAAGTAAATCAAGTGCTAATGAGGTTTTATTAAGAAAAACTGAGTATAGGATGACAGTTCACACACTACAGTCTAACATGATCATTAAATCTCACACCTCATTTATGGATCACACAGTTTAATTTCTCATTTGATAAGACTGAAAATAACATTTCAGGTCTTTGAGCATTAGTTTGGTTTTTAAGATGTGACAGATATTTAACTCTAACTACTGAAGTTTGTAGACGCAGTTGCTTTCTCACCACAAACTGCAGCTGAGCTTTAGATAAAGCATTTGATTATGTTTCCTTCCAGTGTCAGATTTTTATGAATACATCTCACTTTGCTTCAAAGAAAATTCAGAACTTTTCTCCCAAGAAATCTGTAATCAAAAGTGGGCATCATGAGAAAACTGATGTTAACATCTTAATAATGAGCCAGTTAATCATAATTAATGAATTTTATTGTTACAGTTCTCTTCCAGAACAAAAGTCAGTATGGAATATAATTTCCATTGAGAAACACAGATAAATCACATTAATCCAACACTTGAGCAAATACAAGAAATAATTAAGCAGTTAGTGCAGTAAAATCATGTGACTCAGTGGTGACAATTCAACACTAGAGAGCCTCTAAATTCAGATATGATCCAGCTGGATTGTGGGAAATGTAGGCTTTTTGGCAGTCAGACTGCAAAGCTTTGACATATTTTTAGCGATTTGCTTTTAATTTGTTTCATCTTACAGTGTGTTTAGTCTTAACTTTGCAGATCGAGATGTTTTCTCAGGTCTGATTTCTGTGGTCGTCTCTTCCCATTGGCTGAATATGTTCTTGTTTTCAAATGACGGGAGACAAAACATGAAACTCTGTTCAACCTCAAACCATTCAGCTTATTAAAAACTGGCTGTCCTGGCTGCACATTTAATTGTTCAATGCATAAAATGTAAAAGCTTAAGTCACCGGAGATCAAAGTGACGCCTTCACATTGCTGACTTTGTCAAAGTACAAATAAAACACAAATATGAAGTTTACAGTGGTTAAAGATTTCAAATAACAATTAAAAGGCACTGGATTAATTGTTTCTGTTTCCTATCTTACCAGAGTTTTAACAAAAGAAAAATAAAATCAGTCAATAAAACCTGAAACCACACAAGCTAAGAAATATTTCAGACAACAGTTTTGTCTGAAAGTATTATTATTACTCATCTTTAAAAACAAACAACTTCCTCTTTGAGAGTCACATGTTCTGTGACGTTCTGTCATGTGTCACATGAAGCTACAGCCAGCAGCCCGTTAGCTTAGCTTAGCATAAAAACCAGATACAAGGGAGAAACTGTGGATGAGCAGAAAGATTTCACTAAATGCAGAACTGCTCCTTTAATGTGACCAAGACACTTAAACAATAATCAATGAAGGAGTCGAGAGAGACCATTTGGTTTGAGTTTTTTTCCAGAGACAAAATCAACTCACTGAAAGACAAAAAGAAAGATTTTAGTTAATTTATAAAGTTACAAACATGAACAGTTTCCCCTTTGACCTACACTGATGAGATGATATTTCTAGATTAACTCATAAAGTTTAAAGCAAAAATCCACCACAAAACTGAAATCCACGTTTTTCCTGTGATCGAACACATCACAGTCACACCTTACTGAGGGTCAAACTTCTTAATCAGCTGGGACATCTTTCTCTAAAAGTTTCACTGAGTTTTGCCATCGACCACCTGAAGGAAATCACAGGAAGAACATCTTTTCAGCTCAGTTCTGAGGTGGATCATCTCTCCAGGGCCTGTCCTCAGGCCTTGTCTGGTTTGGGGCTCTCTGGGATGGTCAGAGACTCCACAGACAACTGCTCCTCAGGGTCTGGAAGCAGCTCCTGTTTATCACTGCAGAGAGAACAACAAATGTCATCACTACATCCATTCATCCACCCATCATCCAAGCTTACATACAATCACACTTGTTTTTGTAAGCAGTGGAATCGCCCCCTGCTGGCCATGAGAAAGACTACAGGTTTAAGATCTTACACTCCCGACGCTTCACTCTCAGACCTGGAAACTCCCGGCATATTTCATACAGTCAGTGATGTTACCTGACGGAGGAAGGACGGCGGGACAGACCGCGACGCCTCAGCGTGATGACGATGAGCGTCGCCAGCATCAGAGCAGAGATGACCGCCAGAGTGGTGAAGAGGAAGAGAGCTGGAAGGGAGAACAGATGAAGATCACCACGAGGTCACATGCAGGACAAGAGGACAAGCAGGACAAGAAGACAGGTGCTTCGTGTTCAGCAAACACATTCAGAAATACAATAACGATGCATTAAACTCCATATACTTATACTACTATAAACTTATAATATTAAAAAGACCTGCTGTTGATATCAGACTGGAGGTTATCCCATGAGCACAAACTGACCTGGAGTCCAGCGGTTACGAGTTTTGCCACGAGTGTCAAAGAAACCTGGAAAGACAACGAGGTCGAGTTTATTCTGTCCTATAAACGTTTGATATTAAATATACTCATTATTGTGTCTTTTGCTCGGTGAGCTCAGCGATGACGAGTGTTTCTACCCTGTGCGGTGCAGCGGCTCTTGCACTCCTCCACGCTGCTGTAACGGTTGTTGTTGCCACGACAACCGCCATAAATGAACGTCTGACAGGTGTCGGTGCTCGGGTCGAAGTAGAACATCTGGAAGGCAGCGCGGCAGGGCCCGGGGTCAGGTTTCACCAGACACTGATCTGCACAGGGACAGGAGTCAGTTACTGGAGCCTGCTGGCTTCCTGCCCAAACTGGACGTTTGCTGGTTTTCTTTATATTTACAGACCTTTGTATTCTTTGGAAACGTCGTCATCAGGGGTGTCTTTCTTGAAGGAGGGAAGCACAGTGACTGCAGGAGAGAGAAGAACTTCAGTACAGGTACAGACAGGTGAGGCACTGACCTGTACGGGTTCAGACAGGTGTGTTACTCACCTGTGCACGCAGCCATGCAGCTCTCCTTGCTCACGTAGTTGTTCTTGTTTCCTTTGCAGCCTCCGAAGATGAACGACTGGCAGTCACGCGTCTCCTTGTTGTAGTACCAGTGCTTAAACGCCGCTCTGCAGGGACCCGCATCAGGCCCCGCCTCACAGCGCTCTGATTGGACAACAGACACAGTCAGAAAACAGATGAAGAGACAGGCATTTATGTCATTAAAATGTTTTGTCTACGTGATAAAACATCATTAAAAAAACAAGATGGGACTTTTCTGAATGTGCTTCTAACTTTATTATCTCTTACCTTCTGCATTCTGTCTTGTATTACTATTATTATCTTACATTAGTACGTCAGCTAATACAGGACAGCATATTTTTATTTGTTTGATTATTTTGATTTTTACAGAACTTTGGCCAACGTCCGTTGTTCTTGAACGTGCTTATGAATAAAGTTGACTCGACGAGCTCCTGCAACCCTGAGAGGATACAGAATCTGTGTTTTGTACAAACATTTTCTTTAAACATTCAACAAAACTGCATCAGCCTTCACTGATGCTGAGGAGGTCAGTCACAAAGCTGCTGTAGCAAACTGAAGGAACCTGACAAAACAGAAAAACAAGTTGTTTGATGCAACAGAGAGAGAAGGAAAGTTACGACATACCAGCAAAGTCTTCAGCTGACATTTCTGTAGGGAAAAAAGAAGAAGTTGTTATTGTTACTGTCCTTTGTCTCCTGTCTTATCTGTCTCATCGTCTCCTCTTCGCTCCAAACATCTGATGACTGAGTACAAACTGCTCACTGATACACAAACACGGCAGAATGATTTCTTTGCAACCAAAAGATAAATGAACTAAAGCCAAACCTTCAGGATGTTCTTCATTCATGGATATTACAGTGTGTAGTGACCACTTTAGCCTGCATGAGGCGCCACTGAGGCTTTGTCCACTGTGCCACTGATGTGTGAGCAGGTGCAGGTGTGAGCAGGTGTGAGCAGGTGTGTGTTACCTGTCTCCTGAGCACGAACAGACTCTGTAGCAGCAGGTTCAGAATAAACTCGATCCTCATCATCCTGAGGTACATCTGGACAGACAGACAGGAAAAAGACAGACAGACAGACAGACAGGAAACAGACAGACAGGGAGGAAATTAAAGTATGTGGTTAATCCGAAGTACTTCACACTACTGTTACTACGACTGTTAGTACTTGTACTAATACAGCGTGTTAAATAGTGCTTTTACCTGTTCTGAAGGCGGGAGCCATTCGAACGGCTTTGACAGGAAGTTGAGGAGGAGCAGGAGTCGACTCATCAGGAAGAACCGAACCTGAACACACAAGAAGCGACATGTGAAACGCTGATTAAACGCAGCTGATCAGCTGATTGGATCACGTCTGTGAAACGCAGAGCGGTGCATTGTGGGACTGTGAGCAGACAGCAGCGGACACGGTGGACGACTAATGTAGTTCAACATGTAGTAAACAGGAAGTGATGTCAGTCCAGTTTGATTTCTACATCTCTTCATGCACCTAAAATGGCTTTTGATTTTACTCATTAAATAAAATGGGAACAAACTCCACTCACTGCAGGGGTGTGTGTGTGTGATGACATGTGACACCGTTATCTCAACAGGAAGTGACACACACACACACACAGCTTGTGTTTTCTCGCTCTATGGGGACATTTCACAGACTTACATTCATTTCCTGGAGAGTCTAACCACAAACATGACTTGCTTCAGCCTTTCCTTAACCCAAACCTTAAACCAAGTCTTCACCCTTAAAGTTAATCATTTACATTATGAGGTCTTGCATTTTGTCCCCATAAGGAGGAGCGCGTCCCCACGTGCTGTGTAAACAGGTTTTTGTCCCCACCAGTTAAGAAAAACACACACATACGCACCACTACTGCTGTTGAGTTATTTAAAGTTTTGTGAAACAAAAAAACAAACACCAACACCAAACCAAAATGGTTTCCAAATAGTTAATATCCAATATGCTGCATTAAAGAGACACGATGGACAAAAGTCTTGGGACACACTTTATTACTGAATCCAGGTGTGACGTGGGGCTGTTCCTCAGGGTTTGGGCTCGGCCCCTGACTTCCAGTGAAGGGAAATCTTAATGCTTCAGCACACCAAGACATTTTGGACAATGCTATGCTTCCAACTTTGTGGCAACAGTTTGTTGAAGGCCCTTTTCTATTCCAGCATGACTGTGCCCCAGTGCACAAAGCAAAGCTCCATAAAGACATGGTTGGATGAGTTTGGTGTGGAAGAACTTGACTGGCCCACACAGAGCCCTGACTTCAAACCCATCCAACACCTTTGGGATGAACTGGAACGGAGATTGTGAGCCAGGCCTTTTGGTCCAACATCAGTGTGTGACCTCACAAATGCTCTACTGCATGAATGGGCACAAATTCCCACAGAAACACTCCAACATGTTGTGGAAAGCCTTCACAGAAGAGTGGAAGCTGTTAGAGCTGCAAAGCTGTCTGTGTGTTTACAATGAGACGTCATTAAAGTCCCTGTTGGTGTGATGGTCAGCTGGCCCAATACTTTAGTCTATGTAGTGTACATGTCATAGTCTGTGACGTTCTACAGATGTGATCGTTAAATTTCATCATTTGATTTATCTTCCTCTGTAGCACATCAGCAAGTCACCAGCTCCTTCATCACCATAAACACACACACACACACACACACACACACACACACAGTCTTGCTGTCACAAATACTCATTAAGAGCACCAAATGCAGGTTAGTTCACCACTGAAAATAGTCCCCAGACTTTTACTCAATAGTCTGGGTGAGACTCCATTTCCCATAATGCAACACACACCCCAGCCTCACACACACACAACACATTTCCAACACCACAGCTACAGAGTGCAGCAGGAGGACATTTTCTAACATCGGCCCATTCCATAAGTGATTCATTAACTCAGGAAATGATCGATCAAACAATCAATCAATCGTGATGAAATGCAGTCTAAGTTTAAAGTGAGGTGATGAAGAGGAAAGAGACAAGACAACAAAGACAACAAGGACAACAAAGACAACAAGGACAATAAAGACGGACGGAGACATGAAAGTTGAGTAATCTGTGAAGTTTTTTTTCTGTACAGGTGTGTTAAGGTGTGATTGTTTGTCCTGAGGATCGGAGTTCACAGAACCGGTCTGACCACAGCAACCTGACACCACAGACACACACACACCCCCCCACACACACACACACACTGTATGTTCCATGTAGTTTGGATGAAGGGAAGTCAACTCACAGCAAAGTCGTCCTTCTGTGTTAAAACTGTTCACTGAGTCATGACCTTTAGCAGCTCAGTTTCCCATAATGCTTTTCTTCTAAGCCTTTCTCCCTGAGCTTGTTTCAAAAGCTCGACTCTGGTGGGACTCGAACCCACAACCTTTGAATCACTCCTCAGTGTTGACTAGAAGTCCAATGCGCTATCCATTGCGCCACAGAGCCACCTGTTAGAGCAGAGCTCACACTCTCTCTCTCTTTTACACACACACACACACACACACACACACACACACACACACACACACACACACACACACACACACACACACACACACACACACACACACACACACACACACACACACACACACACACACACACACACACACACACACACACACAGTCTAAATGCATCCTGTAGCCTTGTGCTAACAGGTGGCTCTGTGGCGCAATGGATAGCGCATTGGACTTCTAGTCAACACTGAGGAGTGATTCAAAGGTTGTGGGTTCGAGTCCCACCAGAGTCGAGCTTTTGAAACAGCAGCAGCCTGGGAGAAGTTGCGTTACCTGTGACTCCGCTGCAGAAGGCCTCACACTCCTGCTGGGACTCAAAGTTGTTCCCGTTGTCCTCGCAGCCGCCGTAGATGAAGCTCCGGCAGCTCTGATTGGTCACATCGTAGTAAAACCTGGGGAAGGCCGCCCGACACGAACCCACCCTCATCGGCAGGCGGCAGCGAACTGAAGGAGAGCAGACGTGTTAGTGATTAACTTCTCCTCGCTGTCTTCTGTGGGATGTGAACGTTTAACCCTCTGAGTTCATACACTGTGGAACTTCACTGAAAGAGTATGTCAGCTGATCTGGAAACAATGACTCAGCATGTGTGAGCGCTGTTAGCTTCTTCTGACCGCTGATCCACAGTCGCGACTGACCAGTAACAGGACGTGCAGCTGAGGCTGTGATTGGCCAGCGGAACCAGGTGAGAAGACTTCAGGTTCATGTCTCTCTCTCTCTCGTTTAGGAGGATGTTTAACCCTTCAAATCCCCGTGTTTCAATCTCACAAACATAAACTAATATTCAAAAAAACAGTTTGTTCTCAGCTTTGTGTTTCAGGTCTCAGACATCAGTGCAAAGGTTGATTTAAGAGGCTTCTGAATTAATTAAACAGGAGGATCTTTTCAAAATAAAGTCCCAATACCTTACGATACAGTGAACGAGTCAGTCTGGGTGTTTTTCACAGTTAATGTTGGATGTTTTCCATTCAGGCATGAAGCTGCTTTGACAAAGCTGAACAGAAACCAGACCGACCAGTCCGACCAGACCCTGAAGCAGGCTGCGGGGAAGTGGATTCGAAGTGTTCTGGAGTGACTCACGGTCTACCTGGACAGGTTGGTCTGAATGTGGCAAACTCAGGCTGTTGAACGTCAGCTGTGTGTTTGTGTATGAGCAGGCGTGTTGGCGTCGCTTTAAAACAGGAAGCTGTGCGTCGCCGACACCTGCCGCAGGCGAGCGAAGACGCTGCGTCAGGTTTAAGAGCAGACTCAGAGGAAACTGTGTGGATCACATGCCAGGTGATTTACCTGCGAAGGTGAGACACAGCTGGACAGGTTGAGCAGCATTTCTCACCGAGCAGGAAGTAACAAAGAGTGACAGAAACACGCCGAGGCTGATTAGATCAAACCGGGCTGATGAAAACCTTTCAGCTGGTGTTTGAAGGTGTTTCACCTCCTGCCACGCTCGAATAAAACCAAATGAAACGCTTTAAGGAAAACACTTGCTGCTTTCAGCTTCTTGACTGTCGGGATTTGCTGCTTTTCTTTGTCAGTCTGACAGTAAATGAAAGGTTTTAGGTTTTAGTCCCAGGAGTTTCAGTTCACTGAGAAAAACACTGAAACTCAGACAGAAACTGACAGCAGATCCGACCGGCAATCGACCGCATCACCTTTGACCCTGATGACTTTGGTGAGGGACCGGACTCAGACGACTCAGGCCTGACAGGCTTTACTGATGCCAAAGCAGCACGCTTTGAAATTAATTGACTTCATCCGCCACCAGACAACCATCTTCTTCCAGAAGAAGTGGAAGAAGATGGACGGATGGATGGATCAACCTTTAAGTGAAAAATGAAATATTGTGAAGCGTTTCAGTCGACCCCGAAGGACGACGTTGTTATTCAAAAACATCTCGCAGTGAAGCAAGATGGCCGACTTCCTGTGTGCAGGATTCTAGTGACGAACATTGAAGGAGGTCACATCAGCCTCACGAAGCTGCTGGGCATCCTGTGAAACACGCCTGCTGACCTGGAGTCAGCGTGTCACACCGTCATTCATCCACACGGGCTTGACCCAAACAGGAAGTGTGACCAGAAGAACTCTTAAAGGACGAGTCTGACACTTCAGGAGATAACCAACAGGTGGCCAGCAGACGCCTGCTCCCCCTTCAGATCTCGTGTCCCAGTCCGTCGAGTCTCACGTCGGACACGGCAGAATTACAATCCTCTCACTTGCAAACAACATTCAAGTTGTAATTATGACCTCATGCGTTAGGCTGCAGAAAACCCACAAACAATATTTATGAGAGAGTATGGAGGCTAAACTTCTGTGCTGACACACGGGAAAACATGACGACGACTTTAACCACACGTCATCATCTGCTAGATTTGATACAGCGACATTAACACCTTTACATTAACGTTTCCTTACAGAAAAATGTCTGATCGCGTCATGACTTCATGTCGACCGCGGACATGACGTCATCGCGCTCCAGAGCCTTTGCATGCTGACATCACGCTGTGACTCATGAGCTGACCTTCCTCCTCTTCCTCCTCCTCATCAGTCACTGTTATCCTTTAACTCCTGACTGGATCTCCTCCCACTCACTGACCTGCTGCCTTTATTTTGAAATTCTTGCGCCTGCGGGCAGCTCGTGACGAAAAGCTTCACGCTGCGTCGTCATCGTCACTGTTATCATTAAAACCTGATTGATCATTTGCATCATAGTATGAGCACGAGCGAACAGACACACACTCAGTTTTGTCGGAGTCCGACCGGCTGTTTGGGGTTGAAGCCCAGGATGGTGAAGAACTTGGGTCGAGAGAATTAAAACATGTGTGTGTGTGTGTGTGTGTGTGTGTGTGTGTGTGTTTTATGATTTCTAAACTACCACAAGCATCTTCTTCCGCATTGCGCTACAAACCAAACTAAAACAAGTCTTCATTCGCTGCTGGTGTTAATCGGTAAAGCGATCGATAATGTTGCTCCATCAATCAGCAACATGTCCTCACCATAACGTCCTCATGAAGTCTCATGTGGACCATCACACATGTTGGCCCACACAGACGAAGTGTGGATCAAAACCAGACCAGTTACTGTGTCAGTTCAACTGCACCAGCACCACGGAACCGGACTGGTTTTGGTGACTGAGGACGTGAAACCGACTGACTCCCGAGCGGAAACTTTCACGGCCGACTAGAGGATCTTAAGTCGTCTTACTGTTGTTGGTCTCGTTGCTCTTCTGCTCCAGGAGCGGGACGACGTGGTGCTCCTCCCCGCCTTCCCTCGTCTCTGTCTGGGCCTGTCTCTCCTTGCGGTAAGCCTTGAACTGAGTGCTGGGCTTCAGGACGCACACGTCCCGGCCCTGGACCCAGCACTTTACCAGCAGGCACTGCGGCGGTCCATCCATCGGGTACCCGACCAAGGCCAGGTCACAGTCCGCGCTGCTGCAGCACGCCGCCCGGCAGCTCTCCGGGTCCGACGCCTGGCTGATCCCATCCAGCTGGAGCAACCCGGCGTCCAAGGAGGCCGGATCCACACCCTGATTCGGATCAATGGACTGGTCCCAGTCACAGCCCAGAGCATGCGACCAGATCAGGAAAAAGACCACCACCATACTGGACCCCGGCCTTGTGCATGTCATTTTTGTAAATAGTGGATCTGGAACTGAAACCGGAGTTTGACCGAGAATCAGTATCGAAACTTTGTCCGCGTTTTCAAGCTCGACGATGTGGAAGTTTCTCAGTGCCGCCACGGCAAAACTGCTCACTTCCGTGTTTGGTGGCTTTTTGTTGTCGCAGTTAAGTTTACCTGAGTGACAGGTGAGGTCACCGCGGCCACGCCCACCGGCCTGGGTCACCATTCCACAGGATTATTTTTCATTTTCTTTCATTGTCATTGAATTGAATTAAATGTGTTCATATTTCAACAATAATCAGACATCAGACACGATCTCATTTCATTCGTCTTGTGTGGTTTATTTCTGTCTTAAGTTTATTTCATGTTGTGATAAATGTTAGTTTTGCACTTACACCGGATGCCATAATCGTTTAATATGTTCACATAAAAATATAATGTATAAAATATACGAAAATATATCATATAGAACATAAAATAATAATTACATTTATATCTGTAATTGTTATTTCTTGTAATATTTTGTGTTTCTTTCATGTTTTATGTGAAACCATTTTCCCCTGTTGTTTAAAGGTGCATTACAAATAAAGTTTAAATTTTACTTTGTACTGAATGTGTCACATGATCTGTTACGTTTGTTTGTTTTTATGTTTTTATGTGACTTAAACTTGTTAAAATGTTTCTAACATTCATCTGTTGTAAAACACTGTTGAACAAGTGTTGAGCACCTGCTGCTGGCTGCGGTTCATCTGTCCACCAGCAGATGTCGTTGCTGCTCCTTCATTCTCTGTCAACTGCCGTGAATACCTGGAGCACTAGGACCCAGCAGGACCCTCCCGTGCTGCATTTAAAATCTCCAGGTAAACCTCCACATCACATAGCACCAGGTGGATTTCTGACGTAAACGTACTAAATACATCAGAATACACATTTTTGTAAAGCTGTACTATTATACAACAACAAGTACGTAGTATGTATGTGCTTTACTTAGTCAAAATTTAATGATCGTCAATTATCAAATCAAACTGAAACAGGACAAATTCTAAGTTACATTAATGAGAGAATATATTTAAAAAATAATGAACCGGTAATAATTTATTTGTTTATTTGTTTTTCAAACAAAAACATCAATCTTTTCAGTTTCCTAGTGTTTCCAAGGACCGTCTCTATCTTTTATTCAGATTTTTGCATCAGCTGATCTTTTAATATCAAATTATAAAAAAATACCCTGAAACATAATAGTTAAAATACTTTGGTAAAACAGTTTTTAGAGAAATAAATATGATGTTCTTGCAGAAACACTGAAGTAACGCACTGGGATCAAACTGTTTTCGTATTTCATTGCAGTGATTTAAATCGCAAAGTGCTTACAGATGAATTCGTCTTAAATTCCGACAGCCCTTGAATGCAGCAGCACCATCAGCTCGGTACCCGCCCTGCTCGGTTTCTCTCAGTCTGCACGCGCCGCACCGACGCTCCGGCGGTCAACTCCGACGGGACTCTATTTCCATTTTCTATTTTCACAAAAGGTTTCATCTGTTTTTATAAACAAATATTTGAATTCACTGAAGAAACGAAGGAATCTGTGATTTCTTCTTCTTCTTTTTATTTTTCTTCTTCTTCTTCTTCTTATTATCCTCATCAGTGGCGCTGGGAGTGTTTAGTGTTTAGTATTAATGTTTCACGCTCTCGTCCTGCAACTCTGACATTTTTTTTATTTGTCTCTTTTTTAATAACTGATTGTTTGGCTCAAACAATCGGACTCCTAAATATTTGATCCGTTTTTTGGGGGGGCGGGGTCTCCTTCTAAGTGGTTCCTTCCTGAGGCGGATTGTTCGGGTTCGGGTCCTGATGGCGGCTAACCGGGTGGGGCGGCGGGTGAACAAGGTGTGTGGTAATCAGTCACCGGGTCAGAGTCTGCAGCGGCGGCAGGCCCGGGTCACCGTCAAATACAACCGCAAAGAGCTGCAGCGCAGGCTGGACGTGGAGAAGTGGATCGACTGCGGACTGGACGAGCTGTACAGGGGCCGGGTGAGTACTGCAGTACTACTGCAGAAATCCTGCTCAGAGTACTCTCCTGCTGCTGGGACTTGGAGTAAGTCCATGAACCAGTAGTTTACCTACTAATACTGCTACTTGTGCTTGTACTGCACCCGTACTATTAGTCCAAACAAGTATTTTATGGCCTTCTTTATTACTAAGTGCAATTAATCGATTAGCTGATGGGATGAAATTAGCATCACTGGTCCAGTCTGGGGGTTAGTTTGTTTTCCGTCTCTGGACCTCTGGCAGGCTGTTGCTCGGAGTTAAATGAAAGTCCAACTGATTGATTTTTCACTAAGATGTCACAAACCAAACAGCTGATGAAGAAAATATTTGGAGGATTAATTGATTTTGCAGCATTTTGTTTAGCACAAGTTTACTGAGTCATAAACATACTGCAGCGTTTCCACGGTCAACGCAGAGGTGTGCAGGTGTGCTCAGGTGATGAAGGAGCGTCGTCATCATCACCACAGGAGGAACCCGTGGTCCTCACTGGACTTTAATGCTGATTGTTGTCTAACAGTAAACTGAACGCATCCTTATAAGGTCACAAATAGTTTCTGTGTGTCTGCCGGTGAGGTTACATAAGATCTGTTTAAACATCCCAGAGTGTAGGAGTTTCCATCACAGAAACACTCCGAGTGCTGATCTGAGGTCAGCTGCCCTGCCACAGAAACACAACGTGATGCAGAAACAACACAAGACGTTTTCCAAAATCCCTCCATAGCACCGCAAACACGACGCCGAAGCGTCTCCTCGAGATCATCACCACATCACAATATAAATCACAGTTTTTCAGCATTCAGTCACATTGAAATGAAATAAATAAAATATGTTGTTGTTGTTAAAACAGGAATTTAGTTGAGTAGACTTTTGGTTTGTCACTGAGGAGTGTGTGTGTGTGTGTGTGTGTGTGTGTGTGACTGGGAGCCGTACTGGTCCGATGAGGTTCCTCCCAGTGGCTGTCGGTCAGGATGAAGACGAGTCGAGGCGACGGCTCAGTGGAAAACACACAGGAAATGATTTGAGGCTTTAAAGGTCGAGCGGAGTTTAAATCTGCAGCCTGAAGAACAAACAGGAGCTGACAGGAGCTGAGAGCTGCAGAGGACTGCTGCAGGCTTCATGCTGTGTGTGTGTGTGTGTGCGTGTGTGTGTGTGTGTGTGTGTGCGTGTGTGCGTGTGTGACTCAAACGTTAGTCAAGTCGGAGGAAGCAGCACATTTGTTGGGGACTATTTTCCCTGATTAAATCACATTATTAGGAAGTGTAATGAGTAACGTTTACTGTGAAGTACGATGATGCGTTCAGTGACGTGTGATCAGAGCTGACAGGATTTAACCAAAATCTTTCATTTACACTCACTGACATCTTCTTCAAAATCACGTGTTTACATTTTTAAAGGTGTGAACGTCTCGGTGTCTTACAATATTTCTGAGTACTCGTACTGCTTCTGTCGTTATTACAGAGACGGCTGAGTTGATGTGTTTGGATCAACCTTTTGATCAGCTAATTTAAAAAATGTAGACGTTCAGCAGCGATAAGGAAACTCGTGTTGTTTGTTAGTATTTAGATGTTGACATTGTGCTCGTTTGTGACGGGATGAATGACTTCAGCCCTCAGGTCTCAGCTCATTAAACTCCGTACTTTTAAAAGGTTAAATTGCTGCAGCTGTTAGGCGCTTTAATCATTAATGTGACGGTTGAGACTTCACAACTGCTAACCTGTTTTTACTTTTTGGTGTTAAAGTAACGTCTCCTCTAGAGCTGCACTGGAACGCATGTTCTGCTGCTACAGAGAGATGAGCATGAAAATAACAGACTGCCAGTGAACGCAGCAGGGAGAAACTAAAGGTCACACAGTTTCTTTAAAGGTCAAATCACAACTGAAGTTACTGCTGTAACCCCGGTTCTGTGCTGACCACACCGGGAGTAGACACACGTTTTATTCCTCCATCAGTCTGCCTGCATCCGTCCATTTATCCTCCCTCCTCCACTCATCTGCTCCTCTGTGCTGAGCGCGTTTGATACATGAGCTTTAACCTCCAGGGAGGGTGGAGTTATTGACGTGTCAGAGACGGTAAAAGCTACATTAGGTGTGTGTGTGTGTGTGTGTGTGTGTGTATGGGGGGGTAGACAGACTGTTCGTCTTTGTGTTCGGCTCACACACACACACACACACACATTAATGCATATTAGACGGATATTGAGGACGGTTATTAGTAAGGTAATGTGTGTGTGTGTGTCTGGTGGAAGTCATGTTGGTGTGTTTGGTGATAAATAGATAATAGGATTTGCCCCTTTGGCTCATTTCCTGTCAGGGACCCCATCTGGAGACACACACACACACACACACACTGTGTTATTTAAAAGAAAGACTCAACAGAGATGTCAGACGAGCTCATCATCACATCAGCAGAGGTCAGAGGTCAGATCGCCGTGACAACAGAGAGGAGAGTCAAACTGAACACGTTCAGCACCTTGAAACACGAGGAGTTCAAAGCAGTTTGTGATTTAACTTCAGTCACTTCGGTTTGCCGGTTTTTAGTTTACATCATCAAACTGCAGCAGAAAACACAGACAACACACAGAGACGAGAGGCGAGGAGGGGACACGAGGGGGGAGGAGGGGACACGAGGGGACATGACGGGGGAGGAGGAGGAGACATGAGGGGGGAGAGACAAGGGATGAGGAAGAGACATGATGGGGAGGAGAAGGAGACACGGGGGGGACAAGAGGTGAGGAGGAGACGCAATGGGGAGGAGACAGAGACACAAGGGGGAGGGAGGAGAGACAAGAGGTGAGGAGGAGACAAGTAGAGAAGGGTAGAAAGACAAAGGAAGAGGGGAGCAGGAGGAGACAGACATGAGGATGTTTATACACATATTGATTGATGAGGACATCTGGGTGTGTGTGTGTGTGTGGGAGGGGGAGGGGAAATGAAGGAGGAGGGGGTTAAAATATTCCATATGTCACCAAATGGCACAAAGACACACAACCACACACACACACACACACACTTTTTTATACCACACTGTCAGCCAGAGATCATCACACAGATTAGAGGTGTGTGTGTGTGTGTGTGATTTCTGCCATTTGAAGTTTAAAGAAAGGTCTTGGTGGCCTTTACACACACACACACACACACACCCCCACACACACACACACACACACACAGGATTTCAGGACGAGATGACGAACATCACAGTGAAACATGACTGGTGGGGAGTGTGTCAGGTGTGTCAGGTGTGTGTCAGGTGTGTCATGCATGCACACACATAGCAAACAGCAGCACCCGAGGCCTGACGCGTCACACGGCACATCAGACGTAACGTTTCGGCGTGAAAACGTCTGAAAACGACGAGACGCGACCTGCGAAACTCTTCGCTTTGTTCAGACCTGAAGTCGGTTTCCAACACGTGACGCTGATGAAAACGTCTGTGGTGTTCAGGAGGAGGACATGCCGGAGGAGGTGAACATCGATGAGCTGCTGGACCTGAAGACAGACGAGGAGAGGACACGGAGACTGCAGGTACGCGTCTGTCCACCTGTCCGTCTGACTGTCACAGTGTCTCATGTCTGCTCACGGTGTCTCATGTCCGTCTCTGTCTCTGCAGGACATCTTTCACTCCTGTAACAACAACACACAGGTGAGAGTCTGATCGTGTCCTGCTGTCCGTCTCACACGAGCTCCAGCGAGCAGATGTCTCAGCCAATCACTGAGCCTTCTGTTGGACAGGAAGTGTTCAGGTGCTCTGAGCAGTCGGCGCTGAGAGGCGGACTGACATGCCGACAGGTGACACGAGGGCCGCGTCCCGAGCGTCTCCCTCACTTTGACAGATCACGAACAGGAAAAACCTTCCTGAGGAAGGAAGACAGTTGTTTGTTGTTCAGACCCAGACGGAGGTGAAATATGAAACTGTTCAGGGATGCACCGGGTTTCACTCCGGTGTGAAACTCCAGTGACGTATCAGATCAGTCCGATCAGGTGTAGCTTCCGATCAATAACTGAAGTTCAGTGAGGCAGCGAGTGGGTCTGTGAGGGCTGCTCTGGTATGTCCTCGCCGATGCCTCCTCAGATCCTTCCTCTCTCCTCCCTCCTCACTTCTTCGGACAGGAACAGGAGCTCTGGGCAGCTGACGAGACATCAGTTTCTAATCTGTCCCTGTGTTCCTGTATCCAGGCTCTGTTTATTCAGATCTGACCTGAGATCTGACTTGATTCATGAGCGTAGCTGGTAATGGATGTGACGAATGCAGTTTGCTATCAAACCAGCGGAAGCTCTAAGACGAGACGAGACCCCCAACACGCCGATGAAGCTTTTTGTCCGGCCTGTAGGGGTCGCTAATGTGTAAAAAGAGTTGACTTCTTCTGTGTGTCTCCTCCCAGCAGGTCTTCATCAGCGACTTGGTGTTAAAACTTCACGGTTTACAGAAGCAGGAGGATCTGCACAACGACGGCATCGACCTCCCGCAGCTCCACATGTACCCGAGCCGCTCCGGGTCCGCCGACAGGGAGGTGCTGCACTGAGACAGCGAGTTCAAAACCTGCCGCAACCCCCTCACACACGCCCTGCTGCAACCTGGAGACGGAGGACAGGAAAACAAACAAACCTAATGTCTGTCCTGAGTTTGTCCAGTCAAACGACATTGAAAGCATCAGGCTCGGTGGCTGTTTGAGTCTCTTATCAGTTAGATAAAGTCTGATCCAACACAAACACAAATGAGGTTTACTTTCCTGACGTTAGGGAAAAATGTTTGTCCACTTCCTGGTTCGTCCAGGCTTCATAGATGTTCCAACTAAATGTGAGGTTTTATTTTTGGCCACCAACTCACCACTGACAAAACAAAAGTATTTCCGTCCCGTCTGTGTCGGTCTCCCTCAGGTGGCGTCGCTCTCCTCCTGGTTTCTGTGTCAAACCAAAGCGTTTGCAGTGTAAACACAACTGCCGTGAGGTCAGTGAACACAGCAGCCCTTCACACCACCCACAGCACTGCTGCAGTGTGTTCAGATAACATTTCACTCACAAGCGTTATTTATTGGAGCGCAAGCCCTGTGTTTCCAGATGTGTTTCAGTCGCAGCGTCTCATGACAGCTTCAACAGTTTAGTCTCTTCTTCTTCTGCGTTTTCTTCAGACATCTGCCGTCTCTCCCGGAGAGTCTTGTTTTGTTTGTACACGATTTTCAATAAACCTTTGCAGTTGAAACAACTCCTCCCTCTTCTGTCGTTACAGTTAGTTTTTATTGTTTTGGTGCTAAAGGAGTTCCTCTGTGTTGACAGGTTAAAAACAGAAATCCAAGCAGCAGTGGGGACATCCTCTCTTTCATCCATCCATTTTCTATACCGCTTATCCGTCAGGGTCGCGGGGGAGCTGGAGCCTATCCCAGCTGGCTACGGGCGAGAGGCGGGGTTCACCCTGGACTGGTCGCCAGTCAATCGCAGGGCCAACACACAAAGACAGACAACCACACACTCTCACACTCACACCTAGGGGGCAATTTAGAGCAGCCAGTTAACCTAATGTGCATGTTTTTGGTATTGTGGGAGGAAGCCGGAGAACCCGGAGAAAACCCATGCAGGCACAGGGAGAACATGCAAACTCCACATAGAAGGGCCCAGACCGGGATTCGAACCTGGAACCCTCTTGCTATGAGGTGACACTGCTAACAAGTGCACCACCGTGCCACCTTTCCTCTCTTTCAATCCCAAGGAACTGGATCCTACATTTCCCACAATGCACCTGTACCATTCATTAGAGCTTCCCTGTTGCCTAAACAAACCTTCACACTGTCAATGCTTTCCTTTACGCTAAGCAGTAAACACAACTATCATCGCTGACGGCTGCAGTTCTGTCACTCAGAACATGTGGACTGTCGGTGGACGGTCAAGTCCACGTCGGACTCTCGGCTTTTCACACACTCAGAGTTTAGGCAGTAAAATAAAATGGAGGACAGTAAATGTAGGGCACGATGTGGTAAACAGGAAGTAATGTCAGTCCACAATGTCAATCAGGATCCACAAATGTTGCTCTTTGAACTCCAAGGAGGAGAAAAAACATCAGTGATTCATCAGTGAGAAAAGGAGGGATTTAAAGTGACACATGGTCACATAGCGCCCCCTGCTGGATACACTGAGCCAACATCATTATGACTGATTATACTGCACTTCAGCCAAAACATAACACGTGCTTCAACATTCTCAGTACTACCACCACCACCACTACTACTACTTCTACTACTACAAATAATAATAATAATAATAATATCTACTTTATTTAAAGAGCACTTTTCAAAACAAAGTCACAAAGTGCTTCGTGTCATTGAAACAGAATTTCAGGAGTCCAGTGGTCTGAGTGCAGACGACCTCGACGTGCAGAAAACAACAACAAAGGGACAGTCAGGTAAAACACAGAGCAAGTCACAGTACGACTGTCTTTTAATTACTGTAGAAAAACATGAATAAATAAACGTACAGACTGAATGTGCTGTGAGGTTTGCTGTTTTCTGAGTGTTGCTGAGTAAATCTTTCATCAGTTACAGAATCAGTGAACAGATGTCATAATTTCTATTTATTCAGATAAATAGATAAAATAAACTAACTAACAATTAAATAATAATAAATACTTTTAGTTCATTGAATTATGTAATGATAATTAAATGTGTTAATCAAATTTCACATTATATTATTGATTCATTAATTGATTACTTCATGACTTTATAAACTAAATATTAAGATCTGACAGTCATTGTTTTGTTTATTATTATTGTTTTTTTAACTTTAACGGTAGTTTGAAATATAACAATAATTAATATCTGAACAAGATTCATTTATTGTGCAAACGTAGTATTTTTAAATTATTTATCTAAAAGTTGTTTTTATAGAAAGTGCGTCAGTGCGTTTTTAAACCTTTGGCCTGAAGATGATCAGGAAACCAGAATAAACATTTTTATAACGTTACACTGTGAGGACTCAGCTGGCGTCTTCAGTCAGGATCCAAGAGGGCCTGTCAAACTGAAACTGGACTGACCTGTAACACACACACACACACACACACACACACACAGTCAAAAGACTCATGTCTCCAATAATAACAATAACTCTCTTGTGACCTCTGCAGAATCTGAACTATTTCAGGTCAAAGACTCTAATCTGAACCCTTAAACCCTCATCCAGGTGTTTACTCAACAAAAGGTCCTCACTTTCTAAAATCTGTCACACTTTTAAAATGTCCTTATGTTTAAAATATGTCCTCACTTTGCAGGTCCAGGACCTCGTTACAGAGACAACATTTTAAGACCACACACAGACCTTGTTCTGGCAGAAGCCCGGTCCGAGGACCAACCCCAGCAGTGAGTTGATGATGTTGGCTCCACAGAGGAGAGTCTGCAGCCCACTGGCGCCCCCCATCACAATGAACAGAACTACATTCCACTGAACCACCCCTCTGGGCTCCAGACACACTCCAGACCACAAAGTCCTGTTGTACAGATACCCTGCATGACTGAGACACAGAGACAGGAGACAGAGAGACAAGAGAAGAGTCAGTAGAATGTGTGTGTGCGCGTGTGTGTGTGTGTGTGTGTGTGTGTGTGTGTGTGTGTGTGTGTGTGTGTGTGTGTGAGAGACTCACCAGTCTGGGACAGGTTTTAGCGGGACGCCCCACGTTGGACCGGAGGTGGTGTTGTAGAGACAGAGAGGACCCTGAGAGAGACCGGTGGCACTGACCAGACAGCAGATCCCAGCAGCCAGCAGACACACAAACGAGTACAACACCTGACACAACATCTGGACACACACACACACACATCTCAAATGAAACCACAATCAGACCTCAGCGTCGACCAACCAACGTCCTTGTGACAAGCGTGATTGTCTGACTGCAACCTGAATACGTTCAATCACATTTTACAGCTGACTTAAAGCTTTCAAACTTGACCTCAACTTAATGCAAATTACCAAAACATCTGGAGCTTTTCTCCAGTTGTTAGAAATGAAAGAATCCATCAGCTCACCTTACTCCTGAAAGCACAGCAGCCTCTGGTTTTGCTGCTTTGCACAAAAGCTCGAGCACTAAGCAAAGCCTGAAACGAAACAAGTAACTTGTTACACACTTAACAGGAAAGAGGAGGACCTCTCCAGAGACAATAAAACTAAACTTATAGCTTTTGAAATAAATATTTTTGGGCAGCTCTAAATTTGGCTCAGGATTTATCAGGAGGACAGCTGTTTCACCTGTTCAGTGCGTCCATGAACATTAATTAACATCAGTTCCTGACCAATCCTGTTGTTGTTCAATAATTAATGAGGTTAAGCTGCTGTGCGTTGTGCGTAAATGTGCACACTATACACTATATTGCCAAAAGTATTCACTCACGCATCCAAATAATTGAATTCAGGTGTTCCAGTCACTTCCATGGCCACAGGTGTATAAAATCAAGCACCTTGGCATGCAGACTGCTTCTACAAACATTTGTGAAAGAATGGGCCGCTCTCAGGAGCTCAGTGAATTCCAGCGTGGTACTGTGATAGGATGCCACCTGAGCAACAAGTCCAGTCGTGAAATTTCCACACTACTGAATATTCCACAGTCAACTGTTAGTGATTTTATAACAAAGTGGAAGTGATTGGGAACGACAGCAACTCAGTCACGTAAAAT
Organism: Scatophagus argus; assembly: GCF_020382885.2. Classification (NCBI taxonomy): domain Eukaryota; kingdom Metazoa; phylum Chordata; class Actinopteri; family Scatophagidae; genus Scatophagus; species Scatophagus argus. The sequence goes on along the minus strand of NC_058497.1, from coordinate 25,546,557 downwards.
GACAGAGCGGGATCAGTGGATGCTGGGGCACATAGTGCCCAGAGGTCGCCAACTTTCTGCAGAGTCAATCGCTACAGGCCTCCAAACTTCATGTGGCCCTCAGATTAGCTCAAGAACAGTGCGTAGAGAGCATCATGGAATGGGTTTCCATGGCCGAGCAGCTGCATCCAAGCCATACATCACCAAGTGCAATGCAAAGTGTCGGATGCAGTGGTGTAAAGCACGCCACCATTGGACTCTAGAGCAGTGGAGACGCATTCTCTGGAGTGACAAATCACACTTCTCCATCTGGCAATCTGATGGACGAGTCTGGGTCTGGTGGTTGCCAGGAGAACAGTACTTGTCTGACTGCATAGTGCCAAGTGTGAAGTTTGGTGGAGGGGGGGATTATGGTGTGGGGCTGTTTTTCAGGAGCTGGGTTTGGCCCCTGAGTTCCAATGAAAGGACCCCTGAATGCTTCAGCATACCAAGAGATTTTGGACAATTCCATTCTCCCAACTTTGTTTGGAGATGGCCCCTTCCTGGTCCAACATGACTGTGCCCCAGTGCACAAAGCAAGGTCCATAAAGACATGGATGAGCGAGTTTGGTGTGGAAGAACCTGACTGGTCTGCACAGAGTCCCGACCTCAACCGATGGAACACTTTTGGGATGAATTAGAGTGAAGACTGCGACCCAACATCAGTGTCTGACCTCACAAATGCACTTCTGGAAGCATGGTCAAAAATTCCTATGAACACACTCCTAAACCTTGTGGAAAACCTTCCCAGAAGAGCTGAAGCTGTTATAGCTGCAAAGGGTGGGCCAACGTCATATTAAACCCTGTGGATTAAGAATGGGATGTCGCTTAAGTTCATGTGCGTGTAAAGGTAAGGTGAGCGAATACTTTTGGCAATATAGTGTATTTCTTAATGAGGAGATGCTTCAGTCTGTTTCACCCACCAGCAACTCATACGCTATCAATAAGAACGTTAATTTCTTCAAGTTTTCAGCAGGAACCGCAGCAGCACAGATTTTATTGTAGGAATCACTTTAAATCTGGCGAGAAGTGACACACTGGGTTTGATTCAACCTCAGTGGACAAAATAAACCAGCGCATGTGACACTGAAATCCACAAAACTGTGAGTCAAACACACACACACACTGTGGCGTTTCTCATCGCCACACACAGCATGACACATAACACATCTCACACACTACATATGTGTAGAGACATACCAGGAAGCCGGATCCCCACAGACCTGTGGCCCACGTGGCCTCTCTGGTCACATGACCCTCCAACAGGAACTGGATCTTCAGTTCTGGAAGCAGCAGCAGGATATTGGACAGCATGCAGACGACGGCCATGGGAAGCAGAGCGACGCCGACACACTGCAGACACCTCGACACACACATCTGTCTGAAGTGTGAAGGTTAGTATGGTGTGTGTCAGTCCACAGAAACCACTAGAAAACTTTCACGGCTGTCATTAATGCTTTGTCATTCTAACATCAAAATTTGTTCATTTTTAACTTCATACTGTAGAAATGTACCCAACAATTGGATAAATTACTGGACTGTAATTTTAACAAGCCTCAGACGGCCCTCGGAAAGGTTTCACGTTGTTCCACTGACCTACAGGTGGCAGTAAACTGCGATGTACCCACAGAGACAGAGAAGAAGAAGAAGATTGTTTATAAGCATGGACGTAAACAAAAGATTTAAATCGGCCTTACAAATGTTTGGTGAGGAAGGAAATGCACATTCATCAGAGCTCAGGGATGAAGAGAGTTTTAGTGAGAAACAAAACTTTTTGGGTCCTTAAACTGTGCAGAAATTCCACTGAGAACTTCCAACTTTCCTACGTGAATAAACTTGTCAATAAACATGTCAATGATCGATTCACCTCAGTAACACGTAAAAACATGTTTAAAACCTACTTTACTGGTTAACTAAGGGAGGTGATGGGCTGTTATCAAAGTGATGTTGTCCACGCTGCCTTCAGGGTCGACTACAGTCAGCCCAAAGCTTTGACTTTCATGTCAGGAGACTTCGACTGGCGACACCACCAACCGTCTGTTGGCCCGTCAAACTGGACAATTTCTCTGCAGATATCAGTGATGCTTACAGTTGCACCAGTTCAAGTTTTACAGCCACTTTTAACAACATTCGTCGCTGATTTGTCTGTTTCACACCGTAAAGATGAAAGATCTTGAAAGGAAGATCAACAAGGCGACCAAAACAAAAAACCAAAAAACCTGTTCTTTTCATTATCAATTATTGTCAGATTCATCAAGTATCATCCCTTATCCAACACATAAAACATCAGACGGGTGTAAAGGTGTCTCTCAGGTTCTCGGACTGATGTCTGTTAGTCTTGTCTTGTCTTGTCTCAAAGATATTCTGTTTACTGAGATGTAAACAGAGAAGAAGAACAAATCCACAGAACAGAAATGGACTGAAACGGTTCCTGATCCGCTGACTTCATTTCAGCTCTGCTCTTTAATGTGAATATGATTATTATTCACCTGTTTGAATTCATTTATGACTGTAATAACTAATGTTACATTCACAGGTTTGCTCTTGGCTGATTATTAGCCTGACAGCTGCAGCATCCTGAGCCCAGAGGTCTGCTGCTGCTGCTGCTGATGATGATGATAATAACATCTGAATCACCATCACATGTCGATAAAAACACCAGACAACTCACCCTGAAGATCTTCTGCTGCTGCTGCTGCTGCTGCTGCGGTGGAAAGATGGACAGTCAGCTTTGGAGTCGGTCTGAGGATCACGCTGACACATTTATAACACAGAAACACAAAGACACGCCCACTGCCATATATGGAAACATCCTGAGCAGCCATCTGCATTCACACTAAAGTTTAGAACAACGTTATAAATCAAAATAACATTAACGTGCATTTTGACTGAACTAAACAGTGTAAACAAGACAGACTGTAAGTAATTCAACTTAGTATCACAGTGCAACAGTCATGAAATTTAATCTATCGGATTTGTGAGCGTAGCCGCAAACTGTCCATTTTTTGAGTTGTAGATAGAAAACAACAAATCCTAAAGATTAAATCAGCATTACGTGGGAGCTCACTAAGCACAGAGGTTCATGGTGCTTCACCTTCAGTCTTTTCAGATCTCTTATCTTCTGTTTGAGAAGCTAAAGCTAAAACATATTTTGGTGAGCTTCTGCAGGAATGAACCGGGTGCCATCCTGGTAAGCAGTTTTTCTCCTGCAGAAGCAGCTCTGACTGCTGAGCTCAGGACTCTGAGTCCACTTCATCTTTTTCCTCTATTTTCAGTTCTTCTAAATTTACTTAGGAGAACTGAAATATCTGTAGGCCTTGTGAGTCACCTTGTTGGCTCAGAGGAGAGCAAAGAGTTGTGGGAAACTGGATCTGGTAGTGACATCACCAGCTGCATGTTCAGCACTCAGCCCGGGCCTGACGTGTCGTGGGTCAACTGGTTTCAGCTCTGATAAATACGCAGTATTCTGACTGATCGCTCGTGTTTGTGTTACTGGTGCGAGTTTCACTTCAAACAGACAGAACACTTTACTGTACATTAGCAGCCGCGTGAGGAGCTGACATTTTGATCCGTACATTGGCTTCGTTTGTTGGCCCTGGAGGCTGGTATCTGGCCAAGACCCAGCAGTCTCAGAATAATTAGAAAACTGACATGAACGCTTGACTTTTACGTCACGAAAACGCACACGTCTCCGGCACAGCAACCCACACTGTTACTCATGAACACACCGAAGTTGGAGGATGGACTTCTCAGGGGCAGAGTCTACAGGTTTATTTCAACGTATCTGCTACAAATTATTACTGAATCAGCATTTGGAAATGTGAGGAACGCTGCAGATAATCAAAAGGCTTTTAAAAGACTTGGACTGAGGGTCAAAACAAACTGAATTCATACAAAATAAAAATATCACTCACATCCTTCCTGCACTGAATCACAGAAAACAAGACACTGAAAATGAAACTTTAGCAGAAGTTTACAGTGACTAACAACTTTTAACATCATTACCGACATTTCATCAGCCGCAGTCAAACCCACAGACACAGTGTGAACCATGACAGCTCTGACCCACGAGGATGGCAGTTTGGTTTGGCGAGCAGGGTCACATGACCGCAGCGAAGCCACAGAAGCCTTAGAGAGATGATGGGAACTTCCTCAAAGTGGCATTCAAGAGTCCAGACTGACGTATGGAAGCACTGCAGGACAAAACCACAAACAAAAACATCAACACCAAGCAAATTAAATCAATAAATCGGTTCTGACTGGCTGACGTGCAGTTTTCTACATTTGAAAATGTTTCCCTAACAGGTCAGGTCTTAAATTGACATGTCAGTGAGTCAAAATGGCATCCAACTGATCGGCTGCTCATCAGCTCTGCTGATCACAAGTTGTGTGGATGTTCAGAGTAAATTCAAAATAAAATAAAAAGAATAAACAAAACCTGGTTTGTAATTCGCTTACCCCACGTCAGTGAACGGCGTCCCTGCCAATGCAGGCTTTGTAAAGTTGGTTTCTTCAGACTCTGAGCGTTTGCTTCATGAGTGATGAATATTCACTCCGTTTGCTTATAAATGAGCCTCCGGTGACACACCTTCAGGTAATAAATGACACCTGACTGCACAACATCAGCAGGAACGATAAACTTTCAACAACTTTAATTAATTTTTTATCTAATGAAACATTTTTAAACAATTGAACCAAATGTTTTTTAAAAACAAAAACAACAATTAAAAAGTAAATGTGTAATTTTTAGCCTTGAATATTTTTCATGTCAGGCAAAAAAAAAAACAAAAACAAACAAAATAAAAAAATCAGAAGCATCTGTTATCAGATTAGTTTTATTTCTTAGAAAACACAGTGAAACTCTGGTCCTGTGCTCAGCAGCGCCCCCCAGAGGCTGAAACTCAGTCGTTTTTAAATCCCATCATTGTATTTTAAGCCAACTTTCTGATCTCCATGTGAAACCTGAAGGAAGTGAAAATGTGAATCTGACAGACGTTAACATGCTAACACCAACATGATGGCCTCTCTAATATTCCGTGCGATTACAGAAACAAAGGCAAAACTGCAGTTCTCTGCACACGACAGCAAAATAAAAGTGTTTACATTTAGTCAAACTGTCTCCATTAAAGGTGCACAATTAGCTGCTCCGGTTAGCAGCGTAGCCGAGGACGTACAAACAAAAGCCACTGGACGAATCTAATCCTGAAGAAAACCTAAAAACATGATGATTATCAGGCAGGTTGTGAATGATCTTTTTCCTCTGTGGATTTATGGACCTTTATTCTGGTAATGACAGGAAATGGAAATCCCCTCCTGCAGAGTCTTTGAGACAGTGAAGGTTTCGCTTCACTTCCTCCTGCAAAGTTCGTCCTTTTTGAAAGAGCTGAAGATTTCATATTTTGTACTGAGATCACATACACGTACATGTCAACATGCTACATGAACGTGGCCTGAGAATACCCTGCCTGAGAATTCACCACACGAAAGTAACCGCAGTGATCAAAAATGTGGTCAACTTTATCAGTACTTCTGACAAATAAAACACGAATGTCTCCCGTCATTCACGACGATTCACTGTGAAGTTAAAGATGTAGTGATGTACAGGATTTTAACCCTCACATGACAAACTCCTTTCCAGTCTTAGACGTGAAAACGTACCACATAACACGAACACATCATCAGCAGCCACATGTTCAGCATGTGACACGTCGTGTCCAGTTTGAAACCAAAAATGTGAGACAAAAACCTTCTTAAAACAAAACTGAGAAGAAAAATTACATCTGAAATGTAGTTCAGGTTTTCAACATCACTTGTTTACCTGTGAAAAAAAACAAATTAAAAACAAAACCTCTCTGCTGACATTCAGATTAAAGGCACTCAGTTTTATTGAGGCTACAACAAAAAGTGTGTGGCTTCAGTTTCCACTGAAATCTTTTCATTTAAGAGTAAAGTGTTCTTTGTCTCTTAAAGGTCCGTCAAGAAGTGTTTTCCCAGCCTGATGTGCACGAACGTCGAAGCAGTCGCTGAGCTCAGGAGACGGTCAGATGAGGAGGTTCAGCTGATACACTTTTTCAGCTGCTCAGACAGGTGAACATCTCAGTCAGAGTGGCCTGTTTGCTGCCTCTGCTGGAGGAGGAGGGTGTGGAGGTCTGTGTAGTCTTTACAGATGAGGAGGAGGAGGAGGAGGAGGAGGAGGAGGGGGTCTTTGGAGTCTTTACAGATGCCACACAGGAGGGGGTAGAGGCCTTTGGGGTCTTTCCAGATGCAGAAGAGGGAGAGGAGGAGGAGGAGGAGGGGGTCTTTGGAGTCTTTCTGGAGGTTCTGCTGGGTGTGTCTGAGCTACTGGCCTCCGCCGTCACTTTGCGGTTCTGGCGGAGCAGGTAAGCGTCTGATGATCCTTTGCTTCTATTGGTGGCCCTCTGCCTCTCTTCCTGGTCCAGCTCCTTCTGCAGGAGTAGAGCCAGCCTCCAATCCTCCTCCTCCTGCTGCTGCCGTCTGCTCTGCAGCTCCATAATCTCAGTGGTCCCCTGCAGGACTGACCCTCCCCCCTCCAGGTCGGAGGAGGAAGAGGAAGAAGGTGAGTGACAAGCTCGTTTGGTGACGGCCGCCTCCTCGCCCACTGTTGTCTCCAGCTCTGAGCTCTTCCTCTTTGCCGATGAAGGTCCTCCATCTCTGCTCAGCTGGGGCCGATCCTCCTCAGAAGCTGACAGAGAGGTTGGATGAAGGTCTGGATCCTCTGATGTGTCACCATAATAATCGAGCTGAGGAGGGGGACGCTCAGCCTGCAGAGAGATCAGGATGTTCTCCTGAAATGCCAATAAGTTTCAGTTCAGCTGCTTAGCTTAGCATAGAGACCGTGAACAGCCCGGTCCTGTCCACATGTGACAACCTCTGCTCCTCCAAAGCTCATCAACAGATGTGCTCTGTCAGGTTTTGCATTGAACTACTGTATTAGTGTGAGAGCACAGGCTCTGCTGCTGTGAGGATCTTTGTGTGTCTGATTAGCTGGGCTGTGTGTGAGGAGTGTCTGCTGCTGAGTGTGAGGAGTGTCTACTGCTGTGTGAGAGGAGTGTCTACTGCTGTGTGTGAGGAGTGTCTGCTGCTGTGTGTGAGGAGTGTCTACTGCTGTGTGTGAGGAGTGTCTGTTGCTGTGTGTGAGGAGTGTCTGTTGCTGTGTTTGTTTGTTGCTGGTTCACCCTGAATTAAATTTCTTGTCAAAATTTCACCATTTTGCAGTAAGAAATAATTTCATTTTGCGTGTTCAGACTTTGGTTTGTGGACCGGGGAGGAAACAGGTTTCACTGAATGTTGAGCTGCTCCTTTAACATGAAAGTTTTTGGAGAGTAATGGCTTTCAAAGCTGAATGAAGCTCAGTTCAGCTGTGACACACGGTGAGTGAGCGTTGGACATTAAACTGACCTTGTTGGCTGTTAAACTGCAGGCTGAGGAGCTGCTTTTAGAAGGACGAGGACACAAGAACCTGAAACACACCCACCCCCACCACCACCATCATCATCATCATCATCATCATCATCATCTCACTGGTCCCTGACACAACGCAGCATTTGACTTGAATGAAAACACGTTTCAAGCTGAAGTCGACCTACCTCTCGATTTGTCCGCTGATGACCTCCTTCTTCTTCTTGGCTGGAGTGACATCAGCAGGGCGAAGGTTTCCCTGAGAGACGGCAGCCGAGTTCTGCAGGGCAAAGATGGAGGGGGAAAAGAGAAAAAGTGAGAACAAACTCAGCAGTAATACAGCAGAGTTAAAGGAAAAACTGGAGTGAGCTCTGTGAGGCCAAACAAAGTGATGCCTCTTTCAAAATGCAAAGCACAGAATGAAAGTTGATGAACACAAATGAGCTTAATGATCGACGGTTCGGTGAATCACAGCGATGACTCAGAGGAAGACCAAGAAAAAGAACATCTCCACTGTTCCATTTTCAAATGATCCTCCAGGGCGTTGAGGCGGTCAGTCTGTTGTAAGCATATTAATACCTCAGTGGCCCAGCAGTACTGAGTAATGAGTACTGAACTCTGTACTTTAACGAGCGCTAACCTAATTACATTCATTTGTCAGTTAGAACGTAAGTTCTGGTACGAATGCTACGCTCAGCTCTCTCTGGGTTTCATGATGCCGTCCTGTTAAGTCGATGTTAAGTGTCAGTAAAGAAATTATCCTTGCTAAGTGCTGAACTAACCGGCTCAGCTAGTTAGCCTTCCCGCAATCAGTGTACAGACATCTGGAGCAGACATGTGAAGTGAACATCATGTTGACACCACCTCCACCCTCTGACCACCACCACACTCAGGGACACAGCTGTTTCATTTCTCATGTTCTCATTTTTACTCGTGTGATTTTATCTTGTTTGCAGAGAAAAGAACTAAGAATCCAGTTTCTGTTACACACACGATCATTAAGACCTTAAACCTGACAGTAGTTTACTTGAGAAACACGGACCAGCTGGTCGCTGAGCAGCCTGGCCAGCCTCTCGTCGTCTTCTCGCCTCCTCCTCTCCTCCTGCAGCAGCTCCTCCTCCTCAGCCAGCAGCCTCTGGATGTACTCCTCACTGGCCCTCCTCTCCTCCTCGTCAAGCACTCGCTTCTCCTCTGTCAGCTGACATGACAACATCGCAACATCAACGCGTTTGATTCGGCTTCTGTTTAGAAACACAACTCTGACTGAGCTCATATCGCAATTCTGAAATCCATTCAGAGATTATTTACACCCTAAACAAGCAGACAAGAACACATGCACCAACATGGTCATCATCATGGTTATTGTTACTGTTAAGAGACCGAACGTACTTTGGTGACCTGGTCCTCGTATTCCTGCCTCAGCTCTCCTGGTTGACTGACTCTGGGAAAAAACACTGAGAAAACACACACAGCTTCATGAGACCAGGGACGATCAGCATCACTCATGTCCGAGTCACAGCAAAGTTCAATCGAGAGGTTCACACACATTATGGGATGCTGGTGTGCGAGTACCTGCTGGACCGTCCGTGGTGATGACGTCCTGCCCGCTGAGGCGGCGCTGACACTGCAGAGGGAAGGAGGTCTGGATCTGCGTCCACAGCTGCTTGTTGACCAGAGTGTTGTTCCTGCTGTTCTGCCGGGCCCACGTGGACACCCTCTTCCTGCACAGCGGACAGCACAGCGTGGATTTGTCCACCGACTCCAGGAAACAGACCTGACAAAACACAGTGGAGGATTTTAACATGACACAGCTGTTTATTGACACGAGTTTCTTACTGAGCTCCATCACAGACAGTCGACCTGAGTTCGCTCACTGTGTGTGTGTGTGTGTGTTACCTTGCAGAAGGTGTGTGTGCAGGGCAGCGTCACTGGCTCCATGAAGATCTCCAGACACACCGGACAGCAGCAGTCCTCAAGAGACAAGGGCCCCCTCCTCCCCCTCCCTCCTCTGTCTGACGCCTCCACCTCCGACACCGAGGCCATCTTCTTCCTCCTCCTCGTCCTCCTGCTCTTCTTCTGTGGTTGGTCACAGCTCTGCAGGGAGGACTGAGGACTCAGTAGGTCAGACTGCAGGAGAAACCAGTGAGCGTTCACAAAACTGGTCCACTTCAAGACTTCTTCACACCATTTCACTGAGCTGATGAACAGCCGAGCAGGTGAGCACGGTGTCGAGGTGATGCCCACATGCTCCAAGGGGAAGTTTTACATGGACACATTTAGTTACCTCCACGAAAGGACTGAATGGAAGATGTCTACTTACAATTTGTGGTAGAAAACCCACAGGAGACAAATTTTTATTCAATAGAAAATATTCTGTGTCTGGGCATGATTAAAATATGTTTAAAATGTTAATTGTGCTTTTTAATCACACAGAAAATCGAAAGGAACAAACAAACAACAAACAATGTCTATACAATAAATAATGATGATAAACTAATCTCATCCCTGACGTCCATCCTATCTCAGTTACTTTAATTTGATCCTTTGCTGAAGACAGACAAGCTGTAAAAGTTCAGTTGAAATGAGCATAAAGAAATTTGATTTTTTTTCCAGTCCAGTTTTGCATGTTGAGTCCTGCCTTCAGTCACAGCACGCCAGTTTGTGCTAACGGGCCTCAAAGTTCAGCTAGCTAACCTGTTACCTTTGCACAGGGCAGGTCTTCTCACCTGAAATCCACCCCAACAACTTAACAGTGACAGGGAGGTCTGGGGGTAAATTACAACCGGAACCAACACTGTTAGCATTACTGTAAAACACTGTAAAAAGGTAAAACTCACCTGAGCTGTTTACCAGACGTACGAGGCCTCAGTTGATGCTATAGTTAGCCTTCCAACCTAAACAAGCTGAGTTAGCGTTAGCTTCCCGGCTAACCTCAGACGTCAACTCAGTCACTGCGGGCCGATGTGTTCGCGTTGTGAGCGGCTGGCAATTAGCACTTTAGTACAGCAACTGAACTGTAAAAGGGCGCTGACGGTCAGCTCACACAGACACCGCGGAGTTACACAGCTACAGGAGCCTCAATGCGTGACGGAGAAACATCGGAGACAGTCAGCTCGCTCCCGAGTACCCGCCTGAATCAACTGATGATGCAGTGCGCATGCGCAGAACCTGTGCGCTGCCTTCCAGGATCGTTGTAAATTTGAGAGTACGGAGTGCATATTTACTCCTTTTCAAGAGCACGAAGCCCCTAAAATCCTCTACGGTGGCAGTTTTCAGTGGTTCACAAGTTTGAACATTCGTAAAAAGAAGCTTGGTAATTTCTGATCACAGTTCAGCTTAAATGGAACATTTATTATCAGTTTAATTTGAAGGAGTTTGAAGAAAAAACGGGGAAAAGACAGAAAAGAAGAACAGAATTAATTTTGCATAATTGACATGTTTTTTCTGGTTCTTCTACATTCAGCATACTTCGATAATCAGGCTGGAAACTGCGGAAGTTGTTTCCTACGTGACATTTTGTATTACAGGTGCAAACCGTGTCAAACCCTCCTGGTGACTGGCCAACAAAACGGCCTCCACAGGCGCTTGACTCCGGGGCCATTTCTGCAAACCAGCTCCTGAGCTCCAGAGCAACAGGAACTCCTTTAAAATGTCACATAAACTTTATTCAGTCCGAGGTGGAGGCAGAAAAGCAGAAAGAGATTGTCAGACTGGACTGACACTACTGTAGGAAAGGTTTATTCGAGTAGACCGGCCCTTCAGTATGACAGAAGAATAACCAAACAGCACTGAGTGAGATGGGGCTTAACTGAAAGACACACACTTTCAACACAAACCAAACACACAAGCAGATCTTCAGATCAGCTGAACAGTTCGAACTGGTTTTAATTTTTTTTAAGACAAAGCTAAAGTGTTTTCTTGTTTCAGAGAGGAAGCAGCTCAGAATATCCTTCCAGTCTGTGATTTAAACAAACAGGATTTAAGTGTTTAAATCAGTGTTTCTGAGCCTATGCTGAACAACAATACTGCGACTGGCATCCGTCTGAAGGGGAACAGGAGGATTTAAGAGGTTACTGGTTCGTGAAGCCTTCGGGCCATGGAAAAACGCTCTTCTGTTTCTTGCGTTTGCTGCCAGGCTCAAAGCCCTGAAAGTCGTCTCCACAGCGGTGTTTCTTGAGCTGCCGCGAGTCGGAAAAGCCCCGGCTGCAGCGCTCACAGGTGTACAGCTTCACCCCGGTGTGGATCTGCATGTGGCACTTGAGCTGGTTGGACTGCCTGAACTTCCTGCTGCACACGAGGCACTCGTAGGGTTTCTCTCCGGTGTGGACCAGCAGGTGGCGGTGGTAGTTCTGCGGCGTCCTGAACTCTTTACCACACTGCTCACACTTGTGAGGTTTGACTCCAGTGTGCACGAGCTCGTGCTGCTTCAGCTGCGCCATCAGGAGGAAGCCTTTCTCGCAGACGCTGCAGACGTACGGCCGGTCGCCGCTGTGCTGCCTCATGTGGTACAGGTACAGGTGTCGAAGGTGGAAGGACTTCCCGCAGGTGCTGCAGGTGAACTCTTTGTTCTCGGCGTGGCTCTTCTCGTGCGTCCTCAGCGTGGTGGTGCTGCTGAAGCTCTTCAGGCAGATCTTGCAGCTGAAGGGCTTGACTCCGGCCGGCCTCCGTCTCCTCGGCACGCCTTCGGCCTTCTCTCCGTCCTTGTTGCTGTGGACCAGCTGCTGGTGCTTCTGCAGCTGACAGTTGTAGAAAAACGTCTTCCCACAGAGGTCGCACATGAACGGCTTCTCCACGCCGTGAACCAGCATGTGGGTCTTCAGAGCCCAGGTACCTGTGAAGCCCTCTCCACATTTGTCACACCTGAGACGAGACAGACACGAGACATGCTGAACTTCAGATCATCAATTCAGGGTTCGTACAGCTTCTTTAGGAGTCTAATTCAAGCACTTTCAAGGTAGCCACACCAAACATTTCCCAACTCCGTAAGCCTTTATCGTCACATCTAAATCGTTCAACACACACTGCAGGCTGTCAATGTGACTGCACGTTAATTCTCGCTAATTTTGGTGCCAGGAAACAAGAAATTTATTTCACCAGATTAAGTTGAAAATCAAATATTTTTCAAGGAGTATACTTGAATTAAGGCATTTTCTAAACTTTGATAACTTAAAAGTGAAAAGTAAACGTTTTTCAAACCTTTAAGACTTTGCACAAACCCAGAGTCGTCTGCTAAACAAATAAGTACAGAGTGAAGCCGATCCAAGCATCTGACTGAGTACCTGAACGGTTTCTCTCCGTTGTGGAGGCGCAGGTGTCTCTGGAAGTTGTACTTGAGGCCGAAGCTCAGTCCGCAGGTCTGACACATGAAGGGTTTCTCTCCGGAGTGGACCACTCGGTGCTGCAGCAGTCCCATCTTGCACTTGAAGGCCTTGTCGCACTCGGAGCACTTGTATGGCCGCTCCTCCGAGTGCGACCTCTTGTGGACGCGCAGGTTGCTGGCGGTGGAGAAGCTCTTCCCACAGGTCGGGCAGGGGTACGGCCGGGCGCCGGTGTGGACGGTTTGGTGCTCGCGGAGGCTCTTCTTCCTGTTGAAGCCTTTCCCGCAGACGTCGCACATGAAGGGCTTGACGGGGGCGTGCGACACCTCGTGGTACCTGAGCGCGCCCGCGGAGGTGAAGGTGCGGTCGCAGGTGTGGCACTTTAACGGCGTCTTCTCCAGCCTGTGAGACGCCTGGTGGACTCGGAGCTGCCGCAGAAGCCTGAACTTCCTGTCGCACTGGTCGCAGCGCAGCAGCTTGTCGGGGTCGTTCTCCTGAGCCTCCCTCAGCTGGTGGGTCAGCTGGTGTTTCTGCAGAGTCTTGGCCTTGTAGAAACCTTTATCACAGGAGCTGCAGGGGAAAGGTTTGAGGTGACAGGAGACGTGTTTCCTCAGCTGGTGTTTCTGATGGAAACCCTTATTACAGAGCTCACAGAAGAACCTTTTCTCTTTGTACAGCTCCCTCCTCCTCTTCCTCTCCAGCTCCTTCTGCTCCTCTTCACTCAGAGCTGCACAAGAGATTGGAAAAGAACAGTCCGTGAACTTCAGTCACCGACTAAAAACCTACAGTCTCCTGATTCTGCTGCTTCACAATAAAAGTCATTAGATAACAAAAGAGGAGGATTTTACTGTGAAGAATTAGAGGAAATGAAACGTGTTTAATACTGAAGTGAGGCGACAATGAAACTTTAGATGAGAAGAAGCGGCGCAACAAATCAAAGTCACACCTTCAGACAGGTCGCCGGAGTCAAACCGAGTCAAACCGAGCCAAGCCAAACCAGCCCCACTAACACACAAACTGCCCTTACGTGACATCCTCAGCTCAGCTACAAGACGAAGTCATGTGGTTTTTTAACAGAGCAAAGAAAAGTGAAGTGAGTGAATTCATGTGAAATGTCTCACCTGGTTGACTGTCAGGGACGCGTTCCGTCTCCGTCTCTGCTTCCTAAAAAACACGAGTGATTCAGGAATCAGTGAGTGATGATGTCCATAAACTGCTGCTTGATTGCAGAGAGAAAGATAAAATAAAGGTGTGGCCCTCTCTGAAGGTAAATAAAGGAGAATCTGACACACTTACAACCATGACAACAACTTGTTCTTCCGCAGGTGAGGGCATGGCTTCACCGGCTGTAGGCTCACTGACTGGCTGATAATTAGCCACAGGAAGTGATGTCATGTCCGTGGAGGACGGTGATTTGTCAGGCTCTGTGGAGATCTGGTCCACCTCTAACTCCACCTCAGTGTGGAGGTCTGCGGCGGCTGCGGTGCCTTCAGTGTTACCGCCGCTTTGATCCGGTTTCTCTGGCGGTACCTGGGGGACGAGGCTGCTCTGGCCTGCGATTGGCGCACGGAGCGGCTGGCTGATGATGACCAGAGGGACCTGAGGGTTGCTGCTGGCCCTGCGTCTGGATTTGGCGGAGTTCAGGATGGCCATGGCGAGGGCAGCGGGGTTGGCGGCTGGCTGGTTGCTGTCCAGTGACAGGGCGGGTCCATCTGGAAGATTCAATGAGAGAAAACAGTTTTCACTCCCAGTCATCTTTCAATGTTTTCAAGTTTTTGTGGGATAAAATACTGGTTTAATTTCTCTTTACAGGGTTTACGGCGGCGTCTTTCTTGTTTTCATAATCGTTAGAAGTCAAAATTGCATCTGAAAATAAATTTCAATTAACTGCCCAACGGAAAAACATGTTGAGAGACTCCAAGAGCTGAGATTGCCCTTTGTGTTTGCTGAGAGTGAAGGCAACCTGAAAACAGTTAAAGGTTCTCAGTGGTTTTCTCCATTTCACTCGCAAACTTTCAGACGAGCTCCTGCTGCTCTGTAAGAATGAACATATAAAACGGTGGTGTAAAACATATGAAATCAGCGCTATGCGATGTAACCCTGGTTCTATGAATCGGGGAGTGCAGATTGCAGTTTAATGATGGAATCATATTGTGATGACATGCTTTCATTGTGTTAGTCACATTACTTTATGTCATTTTGCAAAGATCTGCCATGCTGTGATACACAAATAAAAAATACTTGATTATTTCTACAGTAGTTTATGTTTACGTAGCTGTACAGAAGTGCACTTTTTAAAATACAGTCTAGATTTGAGGAAAACTCCTTCCTCTCATGATGAGATATGTTCAGGTTCTTCAGGATGTTTCAGTGTTAAACTGACCTGATGGTTTGATCTTATAAACCGTCTGTGTGGCGCTCTTTTGGGCTCCACAGTTTGTCTCGACCTTTGACCTCAGCTCAGACTCCAGATGTACGACTTTGCCCATCAGAGCTTTGTTTTCCTGCAATAAGCTCACGTACAGCTCTGTGAACACTCTGCAGATTTTACGAACAGCCTCTCTGCTCATCACATCCAGGACGGCAGCCAGCTGAGCCTGCACAGGAAACAAGGCATCAAGTTAGACAATTGCTCTTTGTCCTTCTGTCTCTGCTTACTGTGCTAAATTATACGCTGTTACAAGGCTACAAAATGTGTTTTTTAGTGATGAATATACTTTAACATACATGTACACTTTATGCTGCAATTACACCATAAAACAAGGGAGTCACAACATCTTAGTCACTGTATCACCTATCTTTGATTGTTAAATCACATTTTCTACACATCTAAAATAACTTTTGTCAAAACATATAAAACATAAGTAAACGCAAATTAATCAGTAATCTGTACTTTCGATCAGCGTCTATACCTAAGAAATAATATTACCTGAACATGAGCTAGCACCTCATTCAGAACCATACTTATTTTACTTATCTTATTTTGTTTTACCTTATTCTATTTTATTCTATTCTACCATTATATGTTACTCTTTCTTACGTTCTATGTTTGCACCAATCACCAAGACAAATTCCTAGTAATGTGAAACCTCTACACTCACAACGGCAATAAAGACGATTCTGATTCTGATTTATTCTGAAGCACACAGATCCATACCGGAAGTCGCATCGTTCATGTTAGGACCACTTGACGAAATGTTTTTACCGCTGCAGTTTATTAATGAGTCCCGGGAGCACCGGGAACTACACATGTGAAGGCCCCTCGTGTAGCTAAATAAATGTTTCTGTATGTTGTTGGGAATGGATTGCGGATAAAAGTCTGCTTATTATGTGAGAGTTGGGTGGCTGCCACAATACGCAAGATGGCGCCCTTCACTGTGTTGACAGAGTAACGTTATTTACTCGGGCAGGAGAAAAAACAATGACTTAACAGCAGTATTATATTTCTGTAGTATGGCGAATCAAATATTAATGAGACCTACGATGCAATATAATTTTCACAATGAAATAACATCGCGTTCCTGTTTGTCTTGACTGTTTATGTGAAGGGTCTCGCGCGATGTACTCTCCTGCAAAGACGGAAGTGACTGCGGGATTTTCCTCTGGCAGTCTTTAATCGCTCAGAAAAACTTCTCATATGTATCTTTTCTTATCATTTTCCTCACCCGCCTATCATCGCCGTCTGTCCCCTCCTGTTCGAGTCTCTGTTGGAGGACAGAGACGGCAGACTCCACCGCCACCTCCATGATCAGCTCCGTCTGAGAGCAAAAAGTTTTGGTCGCCACCGTATCGGTCGACTCCATCACGTCCCCTGAGCCTACCGGATGATCGCACAAGAGAAAATCATAAAATATGACTTAATTCGGAACCATCAGGCTGTTCGCAGTTCAGACGTATCAGTAACTGTGGAAAAAAAGTCTGAAAAACAAACTGTCAGGATGGTTATCTGCTAGGTTTGCTTCCAATATGGCGCTGCGGCACACTGTTTACATCCGGTTCACTGAATGTCTTTAGCAGAAGTATTATGAATTATTAATACATATATATATAAAAGTAATTTTGATACATATGAAGGTTAATATAAAGCTACATTAATACAATTTTAAATAAATACAAAATGAAATGTCGGAGTTAGTAAGTTTTTTTGTCTTTGCTCTATTATGATTTTAATTTTATTTTGAAGGTGTTCACAGTTGATTCTAAAGGTAACATTGTGTCTACATTGCCCTCCTGTGGTTGCAGTATGTAACTACACCAAAATCCAACAATGTGTGAGAAAGAACACATAACACACACACATAACAAACTGGTTAAAAAAAAATCTAATTCAGGAAAGATTAAGTATAAAGGAATATTTATAAATTAGTAGATATATATATATATATATATCTACTATCTACTTGTGGGAGGAAGCTTAAGCTGAAAATGAAGCTGGTTGTTTTTATATTTATATTGTTTTGTTTTTATATTTATAGCATTAGTATTTGCAGGTTATTGGGCTTATACCGGGACCAGGGAAACTAATTTTGTTCCACCTCATGTTTCTACATGTGTGAAATGACAATAAAGCTCCTTGAATCCTTGAATAAATACACTTAAAGGAAGCCTCTCTTTACATGTTTACATTTAAGGAATCATTTATGCTTGAAAATGTCCAGTATGCGAATAAAGTTTAATGTGCAATGAACAGTCTGCAGCTGTATAATTCATGTTCCTGAGTGGGAGTCAGTTTAACAAAGTAAACTTTGATTGACTTATCTGCCGCTGCAAGCAGATGAAGCAGTCAGGAAACAAGAAACAAAAATAACAAGAAAAAATAAGAACATGCAATCGTTTGCAGAGAGAAAACATAAAGATGACAGAAGAGAAGAGATGAAGATGACAGAAGACGACAATGATCAAAAACTGGAAGCCAAAGATCAGCTGTTGAATTAATTTCAGGGTTTAATTTTATTTCTTTCTTGTCTAATTTAAACATGATCACTCATTTGACATCACTGAACAAAGAACACCAGTTTCAATGATAAAAGTGCAGTTAAAAATGACCAAAAACCATAAAAACTTCAATAAACATGTCGTTTTTTGGAAGTCACTTGTTATATTAATCTACTGTCAGTCAGCGCCTTCAGTTCCGACACTTTTGGGAAACACCTCTCAGTATCCTGTGATATTGTTGATCTCTGCATGTTTATACTTCATCAGCAGTTTAATAAACCTGCGTATCTTCTGTTGATGTGCTCACAGTTTACATATCTGTGACGTTTTTGGTATGTTGAGAGATTTTCCTGTTAAACCGGTGGTTTTAATCAGACTCAGAGGGGCTTTAGGGTGGAGGAGTTGGGTGGATGCAGAAACTTTAAAAGAAAGAAATAAAACCTCCGTGTGGTGTTTTCACTTTTAGTGTAAAACCTTCAGCTCTGATCTGAAGATTCATAACACATAAATTTGTTTGTATTAACCCACACAAACACCCCTCGCAGCAGACTGAATCACATTTATATTACTGATAGTCTGATGAAAACCACCATCCGATAAAATCTCATCGTAAACTTTAGAAAATGTTTTTACAAGTTTGCTCTTTTCAACGAATGTTTGTGTGAATTTTCAGAAACTGAAGAAGTGCACTTAGTTTTCTGTCTGAAATCACAGCTGATCTCATTTAATGAGACAAAGAACAAAAGTTGTGTGTGCATATTAAAACGTTAAATCTCCCTGTGGCAGACTGAAACGAATCTCACAGATTTCACCACAGTATCCCAGAATGCTTTGCATCAGTTTCACGATACCTTTGATTTGACATCATGCTAATCAATCAGTTCACATCCACCAGTAAATCAAGACGCTGCATTCACTCAAGTCATTTCTTTCCGCTGTCCCAAAAGCTCAGACTGTCACATGACCCTCAGGTGACTCTTAGGTGAACTTCCTGTCTGGAGGTTGAAGTTTAAACAGAAGCTTCTGATTTTTCCTTAGTTTTGTCTCTTGATGTTCTGTTTGGAGACGATTTTCCAGTCAAAATAAAATCTGTTTCAGTCTGGTCCCATTTAAAATCAAAAAAGTTAGAGTTTCCCAGCTTGGCTTTGAGCCCATAGAGAGCTGAAGTCTCTCCCCTTATTTCAGAAAAAGTTTTTTATGGTGGTCAGTGGTGAAAGACAAATTGTTTTGGGATCCTGTTTAAATTGTGCCATTAATTACACACGTTTGTCAATTTAAAAGACAAACGTGCAATATACGCCACCCAACACCAATATGGCCGTTACCTTAGCAGAGAGAAACTGTTTAAAGTGGTCAGGTCACTAGCAGCTTGGTCATGCTGACAGCCACAGCTATGAGAAAGGTGAGTTACTCTCCTCTGTTGGATAGCCAGCATGCAGGACCTTCTCTACGAGGTGTCGGCGAGTGTTAACGAGACAACGTCACCTGTTGGGTGTTTGGTCAGAACAACAAGGGGCAGCCCTTGTCTTTCTTTGCAAAATAAGTTCAACACCGAATGTCTTCTGTGATTATTTTTCCATTTGTTCAAACGTCTTTTGTCAATTCCGTAAAGGCTTAATGTCAACAAGACTTTTTTTGACCTGCCTTTTGTCTCCAAACATCATCGAGAAGGTAATCAGAGGTATTGTTGTCTGAGCAAACCAACCCAACAGTCTCTCTAGTTGTCTAATAGTGATGCGCAGGTCAGGGTTTTCTGGAATCTGTTGAGTTTGATTAAAAACAAAGAATAAATAAATGAATAAATATGCAGTTGGTTTGCAAATTATCTTAGTGGTAGAGCTCAAGCTGTTGTGAAGGCTATCAGTCCAGCTATACGGGTATGTTAATAAAGGTGTCCCACAAGGTCCTATTCTCATTCCACTTTTGTTTACAATATTTATAAATGAATTAGGTGTTAATTTTACAGCACAGTACAGTCAATCTGTATGTGTGCGAAGCCATTTTATATACAACAGCGCCCTCTGTTGATTCACTCATCATTCAGATATCTGTGCAGTACCGCAAGCAAACTTAAATTGGTCTTAAATTTATGCTAACATCTGATAAAACAAATACATGCTATTACTTTCATTAATGGGGATGGCTGTAGAACATGTCATTGTTTATTTTATTTATACACAACGTGGGTATGCTACATGACTCTTTAACTATAGCTCAAGTTTGCATTGTTCTGGGTTCAATGACTATCTGGTACTTGAAATTGTAATACTGAGACTGGGAAACTGGATTTTAAATAATATGTTCCTCAAAGGTGGAATAATAAGCAGAAATGTGCAACAACGTGGTCCTTTTTTGCACAATTTAAGAACCTTTTGCTGGCTTATAGCAGCGTGAATGGATGTGTTTTCTTTGATTTTTTTATAGCTTGTTGTATTGTATATGTATTATGCATGTATTGGATCTACATGTATGTATATGTACATGTATTGTATATTTTTATGTTGCATGTATTTTTGATCAGGGCGACCTTCAAAAGAGAGCTTGCTCTCAATGGCCGCTCCCAGTTAAAATAAAAGTTTTAATACCCACACCAACCCCTCCTGTTGTAAGACCCAATCTACGCTGCTCGACCTTTACAAAAAACATCAAATTTATGCATTTTAATCACACAGCAGTCAGGAATGAGGGCAGGACTGAGCGCCTCTCCAAGGCGCCGGGCGAACCCACGCATCACTATTGTCTTTTATAATATTAGATGAAGAAAACACCTTAAACATCTGATTTGTCTGGACAGACTGTCTGGAATCTGCCTGGAGCTGAACTGGAGTCCAGTCTGTGTTTCTGGGACAATGGATGAGACCAAACCAACCAACAACATGCCAAAATATTCTCATTTCAAAATAGTGCTTTTTTCATCATAATAAAAGTCCTTTTTTAAAATATAAAAACATCATCACTTACTGACTTCTTCCACACACAGACAAGCATCACAGATCCTTTTTAAAATATAAAAACATGTTTGACCAGCACATTCAGGTCATTTTTTCACACAGAGAGGAGTTTATAAATTCTTATTTTCTTTTTACAGCGTTCTGCTACACGACTGTCAGACTTAAAAAAACATCTGAATCTTTTTCAGTGGTCCGATAGAAAAATAACGAGTAGAAAGACGACAGAAATCTCTGCTACACCTGCATGGCCACCCCTTCCTGCACTGTGATTGGACGGCAGGAGAACACCTGTTCAAGCATGTGTGAATGTGTGTGAGTGTGTGTTATGTTGGATGTTAACTGCTCACCTTGTGGGGACATAAACCTGTTTACACACTCACGTTGTGGGGACTCACCTGCCTTATGGGGACAAAAAGCAAAGTCTCCATGACGTCACTGAATTTTTAAGGTGAAAACTTCGCTCAAGGTGAGGATGTGAATGTAAGTCTGTGCAACGTCCCCAGAAGTGATGGAAACATGACTGTGTGTGCGTGTGTGTGCATGTGTGTGTCCATTGCTGCTGTTGGCTGAAAATCTTGGTGTTTTTCACATTTTGTATAAACTTGAATGAAGTATTTTCTCATCCTAGTAAAGGTGTTAAAGTAATCAAAGGTAAAACAGCTCATCTTTCCCCTGATTTTCTCAAATTATTTCTTTCACAGTATCTCAGCATCTCCATGGAGACCCGCGGGAGGTCACTTGTCTCTTGTTGACATGATATTTATAAAGCTTTTCATAACATTTGTGAGATTTGATCAAAAATAAATGTTTTATATGAAAATATTTGCAGCTCTTCTACAAAACTGTCACATATTCAAACTTAATGATTATTGTATGAACTGATTAGTAGACAGTTTTGTTTTACCGGCTGATTGATTGAAAGGTAATTATTTCAACAGATCGATAATTACAGGAACATGAATTATTTTACACATGTTTAGAAGTCATCTTGTGGATTTTTTCTTGAATTCTTTCCTTTGTTTTACTTTGATAAAGATATAAAGACATAAACTCCATTAATATAGATTAAATTAATATTTGATGATTAATCCATCGACTGTCCCGGACGTGTAAATGCTATCCGGTTCGACTGGTATTCTCTGACTTAAGTTAAACTTTATTTACTCCACAGCTGATTGACAGCAGCCAAAGATCAGTAGATACTGTCAATCAAACAATGAGAGAAAACCAGCAAGGACAAAAGGTTACTTCCTGTAGTGCACATGAACCCACCATATGTCCATGTGGCGGGTGTGGCCTGATGTCTGCGTCAGCATTGTCATCATCACGTTTGTGGATTCTGTGTTGTTGTGTTGTTGTGTTTCTCTCTGTGTTGTGTTGTGTGTATCTCAGATGGCGGTGTCCCAGAACACCGTGGCGGTCTGTCCGGCGGCGGTGGCAGTAGGTGGGGCAGAATATGGCGGCGGCTGTTTCCTCTTCCAGCTGGGCAGGATGGGCATACTGTCCTGTTTACAAAGATTCTTCTCTGGCCGCTGACGAGCTTTAATCTCTCGGCACAAGATTCTCTTCTTCTCAATCATCTCCATCATGGTGGCATCTCCGCAGAGCCACGGCATCTGGAAGCGAAACATCAGCTTAAACATCAACACGTCCGCAACCTGTCGCTTACTAAACATTAAAATTTAATTTTAAAAATATTTTTAAAGGAAAAATTGAACTCAGTAAACTAACTCAGATTATTTATACGAATGAGGTGAAATTAATTTTTTCATAAGTTTAATATGTTTGAAATGTATGAACGGTTCACCATGATTATTGATTATTGACTAAATGCGTGTGATTGGTTTTTGCTGTCCCTTGTCATGTGATGTGGGAGGGGCCTCACTGATGGTATACAGACAGGTGCAGCACCAGACTGTAACTTTGAAAGGTTATGACAAGAGCAACACCAAAGAAACTTTTCAATGTGAAAACTGCATACATATAAAAGATTTAAAAACTTCCATTAGACATTACAGTCGACATTAATATTAAGCATAGCATCTTACAGGTGTGATGTAAGTGTTTCTTTGTTTGTTTTTTACCTTTTGTCAAGGAGGTCATGTTTTCCGTCCAGTTTGTTACTCAGCAGGATTGCGGTAAAACTGCTGGCTTGATTGGTATGAAATGTGGAGGAATGTCGTAGCCTGGGCTATGGAAGAACCCATTAATGTCTGGAGCAAAGTCATTAATGTTTTGAGTGGAACTGATCCTCTAACAGGATGCGGTGGAGCCCAGTGACCTTCAACCTGTGCGAAGTTGCTTGCGATTTAATGTCCTTTATGGACGCAATGATGGCTGGCTGGGTTTTTTACACTGAGAAGTAGGATATCAGACAGAAACGAAGAACTGAAGAAATTCAATTCTTCCACAACATTTTTTCTATAGCGCATCACCAGAGACACTTGATCTGCTGTAGATCCTTACTCTGATCCACCATCAGTGCCAATAATTCAGCGTCTTGTGTTTCACCACTCAGTGATCCCTGATTATATTTGCTGCATATCACGTCCCTGGCTGGCAGTGCAACACAGGACTGTTTTCCAGTCTTCATCTCTCAGAGCATTTTGTTGAACCAGACTGTTTCCACTCATTTCATATTTGCGCCCATCACTAGCATCATATGCTTCAAACAAACTTGTCTTCCAGTTGTGGAAGCTGTTGTGGGTAAATGCTGCCTTCTCTCCATGTCATTCTGGATGTTAAAGAGTTTCATATCGTACCTGAAACTCTCCTCCAGAAGAGTCTCCATCACTCACATGAGGCGTTGGTGGTACAGTGGTTAGCATAGCTGCCTTCCAAGCAGTTGACCTGGGTTTGATGCCCGGCCAATGCAGTGTCGCTTTCGTGAATTTCCCTTGGGATCAATAAAGTATCTATCTATGATTAAAAGCACTGTGTTTCACATTGAGCTCACAGGGAAGGTTTGGTGTAATATAAGAGTCAGGTGCTCTGCTCTGCTCTGATGGATGTCCACTGGCAAGCGGGCTAACTTTAAGTGTCTGTACATGTGCATCACTAAGCTGTTGTGTTGACAATGATGATATGCACAGACTGCTTACTGCTGGGACAATTCATAATGTGCGCTGTAGCCAAGGCAACCGTCATTCATTTCTACTGATGACAAAAAACTCATTCAAATTAAACAGGATCTACAACCCCAGTGAAAAAATCCCGAGCATCCAGACTAAAGCATCCGTGTCAAATGTGTGAGTATCGCAGCTGTTTGGTTGAAATTTTTAGTCACAGTGTTTTACTGTGGAGTCGAATTGTGTCACAAACCATTCAGACAGACAGACAGACAGACAGACAGGCAGACAGACAGACGGTCAGAGAGACAGCCACACAGACAGACTAAAGTTTATTTTTCAGTTTGTCAGCATGATGCCTGCGTCACACTGATTTTATTTACAGTGAAATTATCATAACAGGTGATGTGTATGAGAGACGTCAGGTAATTCAGATAGAGATTTTTTATCAAATTATATGCAGGAATTAAATCTTTATGTTTTCAGAATTTTACATCTTTATGGTGACATAGAATAATTTACTGTTGGAGGCTCCTCAGCAAACATTTACACAAAGAGTTATAGTTATAGAGCAGACAAATGTGTGGATTTCATTTTAAAAAGGAAAGCTAAAAACAAAGAAATGAATGAATTTATTTAGCAAGCCAGCGGGGGAGGGGCTATAGCTTAGTGGGCGGGGTTAAGAGGCAATGGTGCGGGGTTGTGGTACAATGGGGGTGGTGTTAAAGTTTAGTCCAGGTATATGAGTGGGCGGAGTTAGAGTTGAGGGAGATTAGAGATTTTATTTTATTTTTTGTGTGAATTGTTTGTGATGAAATTTAATGAGATTTTAGTACAAGTTAGTTTGAAGTTAGTTTCATGTTAGTTTCATTTTTGTATCAATTATCAAACTTTGTTAGTACTAAAGCATTACTTCTTTGTTGCTGATTAGTTTTAGTGTCAGTGTTTAGAATTCATGGTGAGGTACATTACAAAAACATTTAATTCAAACACCAAATATTGAAACTGAAATTACAAAATGTCTTTTGAACAAAGGAAACTCTTTGTTTACAATCAAGTTGTTTACTTGTTTACAGTTCAGATGTCAGTCAGCTGATAGATCAAAGCTTCTGTCTGTGAATATTTTTACATTCTGAGGTTGAATCCTGTGTGAATATACTGTATTTATATTTCTGTTTGAGGTGTGATTTACAGAAAGAATCTATACAAACAGACAGGTAACACGGGTGGACACATAGACAGGTAGACTGGCAACAGACAGACAGTTCAGACACATATACAGGCAGGTAAACAGACAGGTGTTTTATGGTTGTTGTACCTGGCTGAGGGCAGGGTGATGTGACTCGTGCAGGTGACGTTGTGGCGTCCCACCTGGTGAAGGGACTCCTGACGTTGAGGCCGAGCGGCCAAGTTTACACGCCGACTTTGATTCTGTCAGTCAACACAAACAGATCACTACAGGGACCAGCTTCACCTTTAATTCACCTGCGGCCTCATTATACAAACTTTTGTTTCGCTTAAACCCCCTTTCCCCATATTTGAAACTTGAGATAGTTAAGATCAAAGTTAAGACAGGACAAGAAGTCAGGATTTTTTCTGTAATTAAGCCCTTCACCTTTCAGATCAGAGTCAGAGTAAAGATCAGGTGACCCTAAATCCTCAGATTCTGATGAGTGATTTCCTATTTGAAAAAACAAACCTTCCTAACAAACTCGAACATCCTGACCATTGCGACCATCCACGTCCGCTACACGTTCCTCTACTGTTGTTGTCGACTGACTCACCTCCGCTGGACAGCATCATGGTGGGGCTGACTGATGACCTGCCCATCCTGCTGGAAACTGGACTGGACTGTCCATCTCTGTCTTTACTGTCAAGTCTGGGCAGAGACCTGGAGTCTCCTACAGAGACACAACAAAGACAAAGACAGGAGAGAGAGAGAGACAGACATGATGAGACAATGAAACCCTCCGCTTTGTTTCTGATGCCAGTGGCTAATTTATCCGTCAGGACGACACAGAAGTCAGTCTACCAGACGAAAACCGCAGCATCACGAGTTCATACAGGAAACGCTCAAATCCAGATAGACCAAATCAGGATTTTAATAGGATGGTGTTATTAAAGCTTATTAGAGTTAAACAGAGTTAATGCTGTCATGATCATCATGACAGCATTAACTTCCATGTCATTACATTTAATTTATATACATTTCTTCCATAGAGTTCTCATGTGGGCTAATGTGGGCCAGCACATCAGTCCACCAGCAGATGGATATAATTACTTCAAAGCCATTCACAGAGTTAAATACATTCAAAAATGATAAAAATACACACAGAAGAAGGAGAAAGCAGAAGCGTTTTCATAACTGATCTGTCAGAGATGCTTCACATCTATACAGATGTTATTTTTAGAAACTTCAAATCCCATTAATTTTATATCTCTCTGTGATATCTGAAGGACTAAATATGTAATATTCATATTGTGCACAACACTATCACAGATTACATGCAGTCGGTGAGAACTATTTGTGATATAAGTTAAAATTATTGAGCCTTGGTCACCATCAAACACAGAAAATTTATTACACAACATGTAATGGTACCACAAAACTCGAATTATAGTTTCTAGTGCTAACGCCAATACAACAACTAACTAAAAAACTGATGAATAAAAAATCACATCAAAAACTAAACTTCTTAAAGGTGGAATGTGGAGGACGAGTTCAGGAGTCTCACAGCCTGAGGAAAGAAGCTGCTCTTTAGTCTGCTGGTGCAGTAGTGGATACTCCTGTATCTGTTGGCAGACAGCAGCAGGGTGAACAGGCTGTTGCTGGGCACCTCACCTCACCAGTATCATGAGTTTTAATCACCCACTGCAAAGCCTTCCCGTCCTGGGCATGTGATGTTTCCAGTCAAGATCCTTTCTATTGCTTCTCTTTAAAAGTTAACCAGAACTTGAGAAGTTCTTAAGAGCTAGTCAGGATCAAGTCGAACATAAATCAAAGCAGCTGCACTGATTCTGCACAGGCTATGAGCTTGTTGTAAGATGACAACCTCACGGAGTGTCAGGTAATGATAAAGAGATTCAGAGACACTCTATACATCTCTTTTCTATTCACGGAAAACAATAACGAACTGTAACTAGAAAGAAAAGGTTCTGACAAGTGATTAGAAAATCTCTCTGGGTCATGATGATCCAGAGGACCATGTCAGGGGATTAAAGGGTCCATCAAACATCACCACGTTGGCGAGAAAGTTTCTTTGCTAATGTAGATTTTTGATTTTATTTGACCTGAGCTCTTAAACTTCACTCATGACTGCTACATTCATAGTCCACTTTGTCCTTCTTATAAACAAGAGCAAACCATTAAAATATCACGAGGATGATTTGAATGTATGGGAATATTTGACATAAAAACAGTGTTTTACATGCCTGCTGCAGTATGTTGTGACCAGCAGGCGTCTCTGTGAACACTTTCATCATTTATTTAATAAAATAACAGTTGTCACCATGGCAACACCGTCTCCATGGAGACAAAATGAACTGGTGATAATCCTCCTTTACAGAGCTGCAGTCCTTCATCTTTTAGTTCACCAGGACATTCTGTCTTCTCTGCCCTAGCAACATCAGTGAAATTACGTTCCTTATCGGAGTCTGCAGTTGGACGGACGGACGAGACGAAAGAGCGAGGGACGAAAGACGACAGAGAAAAACAACAGTAGTGACAGATTTCAATAACAGAGACACAAAATAGCAGCTGTCATTTATCTACTGATCCCTGAGTGATTGGACGACAGCCCCGTCACTCTCTGGTTTGGGTCTCTGGATATCTCTGCTCGTTAGTTCAGTGATGCTGTTGAAATTCTCGATCACAAAAAAGGTTTCAGTCTTTCTCTGTTAAGAATGTTAATGCACTGATATGTAGCTGACCTGAGAGGCCTGAGTGCCCTTTGCACTACACAATGTGTGAGACACTGTATGATGTGGAATATACTGGATATCTGAGACAATGAAATGTTACTTTATATTTTTGCACTGTATCTGTGGCCGTGTATAAAAGCTGTACCAAAGGCCATCTACGTATATCAGACTGTATTGTAAGAAACTCATATATTTAAGTCGGGAACGAGACTTTATACTCCACATCGAGTGGCGTGTCACACCTGCTCATGTAGACTCTGGGTTGTTTCAGAATGATTCAGTTATTTTTGCTTACACTGAATCAGTGTTACCATTAAGGAGACAGTCAGACCAGCTAATTTGACACACAGCTGAGGTATACAGAAGCTAAAGATGCCATTTGTTTGCCACAAATGTTGGTACTGTACATTACTGCATGGATACGGTTAGTTTTGTATGTTTCATACCTTCACTCTCTCTGCTCTTCCTGCCACCTGTTCCTTTCTTCATCACCTGTCTACTTGAGGAAAACAGGTTGTTGAGTTCATCCGATGGGCTCGTGGGTGTTTGGGACCTTATTGACACATTTTGCATGGATCCATGGGTGGAGGAGGAGTTACTGAGTTTAGCTCCACCCTCACCTGCCCTGTGTGAGGATGAGGAAGAGGAAGATGAAGAGCGAGGCATACTTCCACCAGCCATCAGAGCATCATATGGCGGCGGCCTTTTCAGGCTGAGGGGAGTCAGAGAGCGACCCATGCTGACTGGAGATGGACATGCTGATTGGCTGCGGGGGTAACCATGGCCACCATGGGCAGAGCCAGAGGACTTGTAGAAGTTCGAGGGTACAGGTGGAGCCGATGAGCGGCCAGAGGAAGTGATGGTATGGGTGGGGGGAAGATCACGGTCTCGTTCGCGATCCCGCTCTCGTTCCTTGCGGTGGTGGGTGGAGCTCTGCAGATGTTCAGCACCACCTGACTTGCTGTAGGAGACGTTCTCCATCATGGGTAGCCGGGTGACGTCTAAGGGTGTGAGAGGGGACTCATCAGAATTGGGGGAGCACTGAGCAGGGGCTGGGGGGAAGACGAGCAGTGGTGGGCGGTGAGTAAGAAGGTTGGGGAAAGGTGGAGGAATGTCACAGAGAGAGCCACGGGACGCCCAGGCTTCAGGATCCATGATAGTGGAGTGAGTGTCCTGCAGGAAGTCCTCCAACATTGGGTACTTCATCTCCTCGTACACAGACTCGTTCTGCTCGTCCTCCACGGCCTCTTGACCCTTTAGTTCTCTAAGGATGTTTCCCACCATCTCAATGTAGACGGGTTCCTCATCGTCTGTGTCTCTGGATGCCGGACTCTGACTCTGGGATGAAGATTTGTCCCATCGCAAGGAAGACTTCTTGTTGCCATGATTACGAATGTAAGATTCATCAAAGGAGGTGCTGAGCTGAGTGTTTGGGTTCCTTTTGGGTTTGGGTGGAGGCATCTTCTTGTAGTCTTCACCGTAGAGATGGCATCGAGCTGCAGACAGACAGACAAACCTGACACAGCTGCATCACTTTAGACAGACAATTATAAAATGTGAAACTGTCCCTTTAACCCAGCAACTCTTGTGTTTAACCAGCAGATGTTGGGGTTAATGGAGCAACTTGTAAAATATGGCCTGAATTCATGGGTAGCTCCAAAAATACAGGAGGCAGCATATTGCCAGAATAACCGCCAACTGCTGCTCACTGTACTGTTTGCTATAATTATCTTTGGCCATAGCTGGAGCCACCGTTACTTCAGTTATCCATGTGGCCCTAATGCTAACTTAATCAGTTAGTTGACATCAGTAACAGGTGAAAACGGTATGTAGAGCTGGATATTTTTTTGTGTTTTAACTACAATTCTGGCCATACCTTACAAGTTTAACTTTAACCAATCAGTGTTGGGTTTAACCAGCAGGTGTTTCGTTTTAATCACTGGGCGTCATGTTTAACCAGCAGGTGTTGAATTCCCACCTTCAGCCTGCTCCGGGGTTTCTTTGGTCTCTTGGGCATCTCTCTTGGTGACTCCAGAGCCTCCATTGACTGTCTCAGAGCTGCTGCTCAGTTTGGTGTTGGGGTCTCTCTTGGGTTTGGGTGGGGGTTGTTTTCGGTTGTGGTTGGAGTCGTCATCTCCTCCACCCACCGAGTGGAGGGACTGGGATCGAACAGTGAAGCCCTGACTGGGTGGGGGCAGGCGGTCCTGTGGGGCCGGCATTGTCATGAAACCCATCCTGAAATGTTTCCCAGAGTATGCCCCGTCTGTTGCCATGGCAACATCTTCACCAATCCTTGATGGATCAATAGAAAGACAAGTTAGTACAATTGTACAGCCATCAAACAATCACTCAGTGCTTTTCTAAAATATACACAAATTTCATGTAAATGCGACACCAGCTAAAACTGATTTGACCAACAACAAACCACAAACACTGAGGTGTAAGGAACACAACTGGTCTGTATTTTATTTTACTGTAGTATTATACTGTATTTTACAGTATACATGTATACATGTGTATTCATATATGAAGGACACACCACTTGTATACAGGTGGAAGAATGAAATACACGTATTAGTCAGAATCTGATGTTTCACAGGACGCACTTGTTGAGCTTTTCCATCCATGTTTATGTTCAATTTCTCTTGGCAGTTATTTCAGTAACATCCTGTTTGTTCCAATAACAGTAGGAACTGTTATTAGAACAAATCTGACACATGAGAGGAGCTCAGCACCCTGAAACCTTACAGATAGGACAGCAGCCTTCATCTCAGCATCAACAAAACAAAGGTACTGATTGTGGATGACAGGAAATGACATGGAGAAGAATGTAACCCCATCACCTTCCACGAGAATGCAGTGGAGAGAGTCTACAGATTTAGACTCCTCTCAGTTTATATGAGAAAGGACCCGACCTGGACTCACCAAACCAAAACTAACACAAGGACAATATGATAAAAGCTCTTCTCCCCTGAGGAGGCTCAACATGGACTCTGGGGTACACTGGAACGTCTACAGGTGTGTCAGTGAGAGTATCCTGATCAGCTGGATCACAGTCTGGTCTGGTAGTTGGACCCCCCTGAACTGTACGGCTCTACAGAGGATGGTGAAAACTGCTCAGGATTGAGCTGCCATCCACGGAGAATGTTTATACCAAGCGGTGCAGGATGAAGGTTGACAGGGACTTCAAGGACTCTGATCACTGAGCTATAGCATCCCATCTTGCACCACCAGGCTCAGGGACAGCTTCATCCAGCTGTGATGACTGATTCTGCAGCTCATTCCTCTAACACGATACTCACACCACTCCTAACCTTTATACTACCTGTATACCTCTCTACGTATATGCAGTGCTAAACCTGACATGATACTTGTGATAACAGCATTTGTTTGTACATGCAGCGGTACATACAGCAGTGGTCTCAGGTTCTGTGTGTTTTCTACCTCTTGATGGCTTCTTCCTGTCGTCGCTTCTTCTGGTGTTTTTCCTGCAGGTATGTCCAGTTGGTCTGGTTGCGAATGCGGTCGCTCTCTCGGGCGATGTCGGAGGCATTTTGGATCACGAGACCATCGTATGTCCTAAGGCCACTGTCCTCCACGTACTGAAAAAACCTCCTGAAGGAAGACGCCTCCTCCTGAGACGTCATTGCTCCCCACAGACCTGAGAGCAGGATCAGAGAGGACCACATCACTCTGAGGGTAGCACTGGTTACCCTTCGTCTTTTACATTAGCCGGCAAAGGATAATTTGAACTTTTCTCCACAAAACAGGTGACTACACAGGAACAATTTCTGGTTTCTGTCTGGATGAATTCAAAATTGAAATGAAGCATCAAACAATAAACTCAATTAAAAACAACACAACATATTTGATTTTCGGGTTCCTCAGATCATCATGAAGCTGTCGGCTGTCTGAGGTTCTCCTCATTTCTCGGTTTACTTCCACTAACTGTGTTGGTTTGTTTTAACCAACGACTGTCCTTTAACCACCTCTTCCATCTCTGTCCAGCCTGCAGTAAGTAATTTGTTCAGGTTTGCATACAGATTGTGGCTTTGTCTCCCCTTTGCTTTAGTGTCAGGAAACATGAATAAGATTGAGTTTTCACTGCAGCAGCTCCTCATCAAAAGACAAGAAATCAGATATAAAAAGGAGAAGTTGTTGTTAATGTGCTGGTCAGGGTCTGGATATTAAAGAAACATCTGGACACAAACATCATGAAATGGTCAAGCTGCTGTAGAGAATGAGCCTGCATTAACCTCTAATGTTAAAGGACCAGGACTTAGCTGAGCTGTTCTGCTGATGGCCCCTCATGTATTTGTCTTAACCACGTGTGAAGCCACCTCATAAGGTTATCAGTTCAAGACCCGGAGTGACCATCTGATATCTACTCAGCCCGTGAGCTGTGTGCATTAGAGACACAACTTCAAGGTTTAATGAGCATTTTGGTGTAGACGGTTCTGCTGATTGGCCCTCCTGTATTTCTCAGTTGTCTTCCTCCTCTTCCTCCATCCTTTTCCTGCTCCTCAAACTGCTCCGACTGTGCTGCACAGCAGCTGTAGTTAGTTGTGATGATGGACTGTTGTGTCAGAGACATTCTCTGTTGTTCAGCAGCTTGCTTGTTGTAAATGTGGGGTGATGGTGCAGATCTGTTCGCACTGACACATACAGGTCATATACAAAGATGAAAAAAAAATCAGAACTGGGTCACTTTGAACCACAGTGTGAACGTAGCAGATAGCTGATTTGTTTGATGTGTGGAGGATAAAGCAGCTAGACACTCGAGCTGAAATATCAGCTGATGGGAGAGTGAGACAGGTTTTATGTGTCAGGTTCTTTTACTGCTGGCTTGTAAGAGATTTAAGATCATTTTCCTTCACTTGCCCCGTGGTGGGAGGCAAGAAAGATTTGGGCTGGCAGTCTGAGCAAAGTCAAAGAGTCGAGGTGGACTGAGGTTTTGGCTTCAGACCCAAAACCCCCGAAGACAGGTGGAGGGTCATGTATAAACCTCCTGCTGAGACTGACACAGAGCCCACCAGG
This sequence comes from Scatophagus argus, assembly GCF_020382885.2. Taxonomy (NCBI): domain Eukaryota; kingdom Metazoa; phylum Chordata; class Actinopteri; family Scatophagidae; genus Scatophagus; species Scatophagus argus. The sequence continues at coordinate 25,513,890 of NC_058497.1, read as the reverse complement.
ATCCAGTCACTGTGGAGGGATGGCCTCTCTGTGCACAGGGGGAAACACTGAAGCCTTTAAGTGGTTTCCTCTCCTCAGTTAGTGGCCTCACGCAGAGCTCCATGTTTGTTTCTGGGCAGTTAGAGAAAGACTGACCCTGGCTGTTATCATCTTTTACTTGTTTGTTTGGAACAGCTAAGTCAGTTAAGAACAGGAGAAATCAGATCTGAATCTGAATCTCAGGGCTCACTGATGTGCAGTCTGAAGGGATTGGTGGGTTTTGAACACCCTGTCCAATAACATGGACCCTTTCAGGGCTCTGTGGGGATCAGACATGAGTCCTTCATTTTTAACTTATCATGGCCTCTATGTGTGTGTGTGAGAGAGAGTGTGTGACGGGGAGTTTTGTGTAAGCTTAACCAGGTTGTAGCAGAGGATGATGGAACATTTTTTTGACGTGTTGTGAGTAAAATTTATGTTACAAATCAACCCCCCCCCCACCCTTTCTCTTTCTGTCTCTGTCTGTCTCCGTCTCTTTCTTTTTTGTGTCTCTCTGTCGTTCCCCTCCCCCACCTCTCTGTCTCTCAGCATCCTTCTAAAAATGGAACAGGGAGTCAGCTGGTGGTAACCTAGCAACAGCAGCATCTCTCATAGGAGCATGATGTAATGCTTCCTGTCCATGAGTGGGGAAGAGGAGAAGAGAGGAGGGGAGGACCCCTGGGGGAACATAAAGCCTCATAAAGCCTGTTGACCTGACCAGGGCTGTATCCCAAATTCCACCCTCTGAAACCTTAATACCTGTGTGAAATGCATGCTGCGTCGGCATAAATATCCCACAGTGCAATACGATCATGATGAGACAGTGGTGGACAGCGAACGGTGCATCTCTGGTCAATAACACTTCGGTTTCCTTTTGCGAGGTGCAATATATGACACAAATAGCACAGGTTACCACGGTTACGCATGTCCACACCTTCAGCAAGCAACACCAAACACTCTGAGCAGTTTGCCCAAAAAGATGCTGTTCATTCACTCAAAAGTGTTCAGTAGCTCCTCCAGCCAGAAAAATTCTTTATCCAGATTAGTTTTTAAGAATAGCGAGACAAAGACCCACCCCATCCAGTACGCATCACGGACCCTTAAATCAGAAAAGAAAATCTGTCTGTTGTTGTAGTTAAGAGAGACAAATAATGTTTTGATGCTGTTCGAATTCTGCCTTGAAAGCTATACGATGCGATACGATGCAGTTTGATATGATATACTTTACTCTCCCACAGCTGCACTCCGCGCTGCACGATAAATGTCTCCACAGTTCCATTAAACCAGCCGTCACACCATTAACCATCAAGACAACAGTAAACAGAAGAACAACAGAAACACCAGATGAACCAGTCACAACACTGCACACGATCCCATCTGCACGTAAAAACGAATAAAAAGATAAAACACCATGAGACTGCTACACACAATCCCCCTAAAAGTCTGTCCATGCTGATGGCTGCAGCTACGTGAAGGGCGAGTTACTCTGTTCTGTTAGCTAGCAGGCATGTGGGGCTGACTGCAGTCGTGGATCAGCGGTTAGGGTGTCGGACCCGTAACCGGTGGATCGCTGGTTCGATTCCCCGTCCCGGTGTCCATGGCTGAGGTACCCTTGAGCAAGGTACCTAACCCCCACTGCTCCCCGGGCGCTGCACGCGGTCGCCCACTGCCCCGGGTTTGCTGTGTGTGTGTGCACGTCACTTGGGTGGGTTAAATGCAGAGCACGAATTTCGTTGGAGTGAGTTCCCTCCAATGACAAAATATGTCACTTTCATCTTTCATCTTCAGGCTTTCAGTGTGTTTTGACCACCGCTGGGTGTGTAGTCTTTCCAATTACAGTCTCATACTTCAACAGTTTTGTGTTAAGCTGCCACTTTCCTGAACTGCAAAATTATCTTTTAACCATACAAGCATCATAAGTGTAACTCAAACAGGATCGAAACATTTTCTCTTTCTCTTGTCGTTGACGACCGTGTAAATATTTTTCTGAGATAAGGTCGCTCAGCCCATTGGAAGGGGAAGGGGAGAAAATACGATTGGTTCCTTTCAGATTAAATACATTTACAAAGTTTGTGTCAACATCTGAATCTGTAAAAGCTGTCTCACACATTCGTGCTGATCAATCACGTTAATCCATTCATGTAACGGAAACATTTCTGTCACAAAAAGAAGTTGTGATGATCTAAAACCTTCATCTACAGCCGAACTCTGGCCCATTTTTTACTCCCCTTTGTGTTTAAGATGAGAAACACAACTACAAGCACAGAAACCTCAAAACTCTTTGGTGTTTGAGGTTAATCAATAGTATCGATCAGATTAAATGGACGGCTGTGTTGGAACATGTGGGACACAGAACCACTTCCTGTTTGGACTTTGGTGGCTGCTAAAAACATTTCTGGAGCGTTCACCTTCATTCACCTTCATTTATTCAGAGCTGATGGACAACTCTTTCAAAATAAGAGTCTGCTCTTTAATGATGGAATTGTGCTTTAATCTGCAACTTTGTTCTCAGATCTGCTCCAAGATGGCGGCCATGTTGAAGTGACATGTTGCTGTGTCCGATTTAACTGTTTGAAATACAAACATGGTGCGAAGAAGCCAGATGTGTTTTGAACAGACTTTATTGACACCGGCAGCGATGTCAGGAGTGACGACAGACAGATCAACATTTTAACGCTGGTGGAGACAAAAAACCAACATCTGGAGAGCCGATGGAGGAGATGAATAAAAGCAGAAGAACAAAATGAAACATGTGAACCCCAGCAGACTGAAGCTGAATGGAGGAGGTGACAGGAGGCTTACCAGAGGATCAGCGAGGACTCAGACTCCCTCCATCCCTTCTCGACTGTCTCCTTCAGGGTCTCCTTCGCTCCCTCCTTCAGTCCTCCCTGTGCAGAAACAAAGATGGAGTGATGAAGCTTCCTGTCGTCCTCACAGATCTCAGCAGCTCAAAGGAAACGATGACTCGTCTTTAGCGACGTTAATCCACATCCACCCTTCAACACCTCCTTCCTCCCTTCCTTCCCTCCGTCCTTCCGTCATATATCCTCACAGCTGTAAGAATCACAGCTCACACACACACACTCACACACACATGCACACACACTTCACACACCCTTCAGCCACACACACACACATTCCCGACGACAGTCGCCACAAGAACCGAGAAGCTGAAACCACGGCAACCTGACAGCATCCTAACCCTGCTCTGACTCCTCCCCCTGCTGCTGAGAGAGGGAGAGACAGAGAGAGAGAGAGAGAGAGAGAGAGAGAGAGAGAGAGAGGGAGAGAGAGAGAGAGAGATGGGGGAGAAGGGGGGAGGGGGTTAATGGAACAAACAACTTGTTATAACTTGTATTAATTATAATTAATTTTTTAACTGAAAGAAAGCAGCCGTGTTCTTCATCGCGCGTGTGTGTGTGTGTGCTACCTGGCATGATGTCACATGATGTTTAGATGACGATGACATCATGTGATGTCACAGATTCACGGTTGGCATTGAGCTCCAGGTCAACTCTAATATAATTCATGTAAAGATGAATTTAACAAAACAATACACACAATAAGAAAGATAATCTGTTAGGGTCCTCTGAACGTGTGCAGAGAACCTGCTGCAGTGTGAGGCTCCACGACACTCAAAATAACTTTATTCACTATCAGAAAGCTCGCTCGTGGACAGCTGTTTGTCTCTCGGTGTCTGTCCTGCGCTGACCCTCCCCTCGTCCAGATGGGCTCCAGCTCGCTGCTTGTCTGGTTCACAAAACAATAAAAATTTCTCTTAGATCTAGCAAATAGAAAAATAAAAGTGAAATATATAAAAAAGTGGAAAACCTATGGGGCGATGGAGACTACAGGCGGCAATGATTTCCACTGATGTCCACATTGGAGACGTCCAGCATGGACGTCTCGGGCTCTATGTGAAACAGCCGGTCTGGAGGTGGAGGCTGAAGGTGAAGCTCAGCCTCCCACCCGACCAGAGAGGCCACTTTGCACGTACCTGAATCCAGTTTACAGTATGAGGACTCAGCATCTCTCCTTGTTACCTTTCCTTGTGTCCTCTCCTCCTCCTCATGCCCCTTGCTTCCTTTTCATATGTGTGTGTGTGTGTGCGTGCACCTGTGACATCAGAACATTGTCCTGCTTTTGTCCAATGACACATCACCACTGTGGTCATGTGATGTGCTGTCAGCTCTGGTGTGATTACATAATTTCACATGCAGCTTGAAATGATTTCAGAGCAGCAGATTCTTTTATTGTCTTAATCTGTTTGAGTCTATTAAATTAATTGTCACGTTTTATTTTCAATATTCATCTCTTTTCCACTAAGAACAGGCAAAACAGGACATACACATGATAAGAATGCACCTCCCCATCCGGAGAACCCCTTGTATTGTATAATACCATACGTTTTGACTGGATGCTGATGCCTGATCCTGATCCTGATCCTGATCCTGATCCTGTGTGTCGTGTGGAGCAGAAGCTTGTGATAAACTTCATATGTGGACTCACTGAGGAGGAAATTTATTTGTGTTTTTGTCTTTAAACGTGATAAACATCACAGATTTAGCGAGTTGTTATAGCAAGATCAGAATGTACAGCAGAGTGCAGCTCATCATCACAGCAGACCCCCAGCCCCTCACCGCGGGGCTCTGTTGTGCGCATGCGCGTGATTCTGCAGCAGTGTGTGTGTGTGTGTGTGTGTGAGCAGCCACCGAACGAGCTCCGCTCACTGTAATCCGACGGATCAGTTTAGCCCGTCTATTAGCCCGCTCAGTGTTGATTAGCCCGGCTTTGCTTGGTCCGGCACGACCCACTGCCTCAGGATGTCGTCCAGCCCGCAGGACCAGAACCAGGACCAGAATCAGGAGCCGAAAGAGGAGCCGAAAGAAGAGCCGAAAGAAGAGCCGAAAGAAGAGATGAAGGGGGAGGTGAAGGCGGAGGAGAAAGAGGAGAAAAATGAGGAGACGAAGGAGGAGAAAAGGGAGGATAAGAAGGAAGCAAAGAAAGAGGAGAAAAAGGAGGAGAAAAAGGAATCCTGGAAGGATTTCATTTACAATCCGCGGACCGGAGAGTTCCTGGGCCGGACCGCCAGCAGCTGGGGTAAGACAGACGGCCTGCTGACAGAAGCGCTTCTGGATCTCAGTGACCCGCGTGTCTGTCTGTCTGACTGTCTGTGTCTCACTCTCTGTCTGTCTGTCTGTCTGTCTGATCATGAGGACGTTTCGGCCTGACCCGGTCCAGCTTCAGAACGCGCCACCTGCTGCTGTGAGTCTCAGGTTGGGCAGAACCGAGCCGAACCGAACCGGGACAGCATCAGCAGAGGATCAGGACTTTGTGTGTGTGTGTGTGTGTGTGTGTATTAGAAAAGGTTACTGATTCATTTGTGCTCCTGTCTTGTGCTGCAGTGTGTCACAGAGTTACACCTTCATGTTTCCTGCTCACTGATTTGTTTTTAGTTGACTGAAACAAAAATTGTTGATGTTAATAAATAAACATCAACTTAACGAATGATGAGATTTAAGGACAGTTTGCTGGGACATGTCCTGGTCCAGTGTCCACTCTGAGTGCTGATTGGCTGAGCTGTGATAAAGAAATGACCTGCAGGAGGCTTCATGGATCAGCATCAGCAGCATCATGACGCAACATCACCACGGCGATCAGTCTGTGACACATCCACGATGTCACTTCCTGTCTGTCTCATCATGTACTTAATATGGACAGAAAAACCATTAATGATTCATACCGATTGATGATTGTTTCTGAAGTTCTGTGTGGATGTCAGTCACTGCACTGAAGCTCGGACTGCGATCCATCGTTAACATGCTGGAGGGGTTTGTGCCCCCACATGAGCTGCTCCTCTGTCTCCCACTGAGCATGCTCACATCGCTCTTACATCATTATTCATCAGCCGTTAGCAGCGAACACAAACGTGGATGACCTGCTGCAGCAGCGACACCTGGGAGACACGAGGCTGCAAATTTAGTTTTCACATAGTTACACCCAGTGGGAAAACTGGTTATTTTACACCTCATTCACCCACACACACACACACGGCGAGACACTGAGAGCAAGTATGGGTTCAGTGTCTTGCTCAGGGACAGCACGCGGTGAGGAGGAGCCGGGGGACTGTGGGATTACTGGAGGACCAAGGCCACCTGTTCTTGGCGCCAGGTGGGTCTGGAGGTTCACCTGAGCCCCCCGCTGAGAGCTGGAAGTGCTCCCCGGAGGTCTCCTGGATGTGGAGTTTTTCCAGCCCTCTCAGTGCACCTTTTTACAGAGAGGTCATAAACACTGCTAGGAAAAATGTTTCAACGGCGTCATCACGCCCGAGTGTGTGGTTCTGTGAGACTGAGATGGCAATAAGGATCTTTTACTGTCCCTGTTCTGTGGCGGCTCGTCCTCGTCCTCTGAGGGTACCTCGTGTTGTATCCCCAGTTTGCAGACTTTTTCAGCTGATGTTCTTCCGGTTTCAGTTAGCTGTGGCTCACTCACGTAACACATCATCAACAAAACGTCACACTCCTGTCCTCGCCGACACACTCCTTTCACACGCAAGTTAACCTCACAGCCCAGAGGTGGAACAACAGCGAGGCCTCGCTCGGCCTTCGTGCCTTGTGTACACCCCAGTGAGGTGCAGCAGTCCCGCCTTGAGAAAGGGGGGCAGGGATAGAGTTTCTGGGTGGAGTCCTGTAAAGGCCACCAGCTGGGGGGGGGCACATAGTTCTGACATCATCCACCCAGTCTTGGCATGAACTGAGAAATGTGACACACACACACACACACACACACACACTGCTTCAGCACAGTTTAATTACCTGTAATGCACTGCAGTGTCTCCTCGCCGCCTCCACAGATCGTCAGTGTGTTTATTTTTAGCTGCAGCCTCTGAGCCGTTCACTTCCTGTGAGCCTCTCTCTGTCACTCTCTCACTTTGCTCCCCTCAGTTTGTCTGCCAGGCAGAGTTTCCTCCCAGGCTGCGTGACGCGTCATAAGCTTTTAGTTTGGGCAGCACGGCGGCTCAGCGGCTCGAAGGTCGTGGGTTTGCTCCTCTGCGCCGTCGAAAACGTGGAGCCTGAGAACCAAATGACACACAAAGCAACGTTAGCAATACGACGAGGAGTTTCAGTGTTTCTGCTCGACAGCTGAACGATTTCCCAGCATGCTTTGGGTGAGAAGGTACACCTGTTGTATTTGTAGGCTGTCAAGGTGGGACTGACCTGATTGAGAAATCAAAAGTTCACATAAGTAGCAGAAGGAGAGAGTGATGAGAGGAGCAGACAAGAGACGGAGAAGCTTAGTCAAATGGATCAGGTGATGTGATTGGACAGAATAAAGTCAAACACACAGAAACACGATGGACACGATGTTTGTTTCATCAGCTTGTTTTTAAATTGTCTTCCTCAGGTCTCATCCTCCTCTTCTACCTCGTCTTCTACGGCTTTCTGGCGGGAATGTTCACGCTCACCATGTGGGTGATGCTACAGACTCTGGATGAAAACGTGCCCCGTCATCAGGACCGAGTGGCCAATCCAGGTGAGCTCCTGTAACTTCCTGTTTCCTTCACGTCCAAAGAAACCATCCAGCTGGACAGGAGAGAAACAACACGAGTCAGTCAGTGGGATCAGATGAAGAGAGGATGATGCAGTTGTTGCCGTGACAACCTCTCTGTCACTTCCTCACGTGCTCCACCTGTCAGTGTGTCGTCCTGTCCAGTTGTGTCCTTGTCTCCAGCTGTGAGTCACTGCACAGATATCACCTGTGAGGACAGGAAGGCCTAAGCTTTGCTGCAGACTGTGCTTCCTGTCAAGCTCTCTCTGCTGTTGAATAACCACTCAGCTGCAGTGCTTCTGTTCATGGCTTTCTTTTGTTGAGTCCAGGTTTGGTGGTTCGTCCTCACGCGGCTCAGATCTCCTTCAACCGCAGCGACCCGACAAACTACAACCACTACATCCAACAGCTGCACGACCTCCTGCAGCGTGAGTACAGAGTTTCATCTGGCGGGTTACCCATCAGCCCCTCTGCCTTTTATCGGAATCTTCATCTGCGCAAATGCGTTGCTGTAATAGTCACGTAATGTGAACTGAACTTCACTGATTGAGTATTATCAGTAAAGAGAATATTTAAAGAGACGCCTGAAGCGAACGACAGCGCGAGTCCAGCTGAGATCCTTCCTTGCGGTGTTGTCTTCTCTCTGCAGAGTATAACGACAGCCTCCAGGAGCGTAACGACTTGTGTCTGGTGGGCGAATACACCGAACAGGACCGGGAGCCGGTGAAGAAAGTGTGTCAGTTCAAGCGCAGTACGCTGCGTCAGTGCTCCGGGCTGCCCGACGCCAGCTTTGGATACGCTGACGGGAAACCGTGCGTCATCATCAAGATGAACCGGGTCAGTCCAGCACCTCTGAGGCCGCCTGTCAGGGAGCTCAGAGCAGAAGTCAGGGGTCTCATGAGAACAGACTCGTACTGAGTCCAGCTGCGGTCATGAGGCTTTAGTTGTGTCATTTGATGCACACTGAGGTGAAGTTTTCTCAGTCAGAATGCAGATTTATGTCACCTCGTCCTGTTGTTCGCATTTAGAACAAACACTGCGTGCACACAGCTTTGTGAATTATTAATAATTCTAAACATTATAGTGATGTTGATACAAATAATAACCATATAATAACACAGTGAATTAAAACAAACTCTCTGTCTGCAGGTCATCGGACTGAAACCACGAGGAGACCCCTACATCAACTGCACGGCCAAGGTGACACACACACACACCACTAACAGCTATCCCACAATGCACCTGCACCACACAAAAAGGAAAGTCTTCTGAGATTATGCGTCTCGTCCTGATCTTAATCATCAGCAGCTTGTTAACCAATCAGAGACTGATGCTAAAACATGAACACACAGCATCACAAAATAACTTGTGCGCTTGTCGTCAGTCGTGAAGCCTGAATAAAGTTGTTTGTTGTGAAGTTGAGGAGATTAAAAATATTTCTGTCGTTACGTTCCCCTCTGATGGACTGAAGTCTGCTTCCACGCTGTGGAGATATTTTAATGTGTAATCCATCCTCACTGTGTCGACTCTTCACATTTAAACATGTCTCTGTCTGTGTCTCAGAGAGACAGTCCGCTGCAGATGCAGTACTTCCCACCAGAAGGTCGTCTGGATAAAATGTTCTTCCCGTATTACGGCAAGAAAGCTCATGTGAGTAAACACTGTGTAATTAGTGTATTTGTATATTAATCCTCACACAGATGAATTGCGCATCTGTTGAAGAGAATGTGGAGACTCGTTCATTTCCCGCGTTATTTTTCTTCTGAGCCAAACATTCAAAGCATTTGGGACAAACATGGCAGCACACATTAAGAAACGCTGCAGCTATCGAGGGAGAAAGTCAGCATTGTTAGTAGACTTTCTCGCTCTCTCATCGTAGGACTTCAGCCATGTTTCCACCAAAGTGCTTCGGATGTTGTACCCTCTGAGACTGTGTGCCTAAACCTTCCACATTTCGATGAGTCCCGTCCAGGTCTTTGTCTGCCTCTGGCTCTGTATTTCCCCATGCTGACGCTCGTCACCTGTCTCTGTGTCTGCAGTCTGACTACGTGCAGCCTGTGGTCGCGGTTCAGCTGCTGTTGACAAAAGAAGATTACAACGTGGAGCAGACGGTGGAGTGCAAAGTTGAGGGTTCAGACCTGCGCAACAACGACGAACGGGACAAGTTTATGGGTCGTGTCACTTTCCGGGTCAAAGTGTCGGAGTAACGGGACACGCCAGTTGCCATAGATACCACAAACTGGGTCTAAACTGGGAAGAAATCTGCGGTTCCGAACACTTTTTAATCCAGACCTGATCTAATCCTTGATGTCTGAATCTGGTTTATTCTGTTCAGATTCTTATGAGGAAACCAAATCTGGACCACTGAGAGCTAAATATTGTTACACTGCCATATTGTTAACACTTCATATCTGATCCTGGTTCTGGCCTGATCTGGCTCAGACCTGTTTTTCTTGGTGGTCTAGATCTGCTCCTCAGTGGACCAAACAGAAACCAGAGTGACTCCGGTTGAACCTGTTCAGACAGTTGGAGCAGATTAGGCCTGTTGTGGAAGCATGTGAGCCAGCTGCACACTGACGTCTTGTTTTTGACTGTATGTATAATAGTGATGTAATGCAAACAATAATGTGATCCCAGCAGTGTGTGACGGAGCAGCACAGCAGAGACTGACTTCGCTACAGGAAAACCTGCAACAAAAAGTGAGTTTAGGTTTCCTTTGGTCATGGGAAACTTAGCTGGTTAGTAATCCGATTACTCTCCTTCCAGTGTGAAAGCCGAATGCCACAGGAGCTGATATTTGGAACATTTTTCAGCTGTAGCCTGACAGATCAAAACAAGTCTGGTTCTGCAGCAGGAAGCCAAACTTTGACAATGTGGACTTTGGGTTTGGATCAGCACAGTTCATCGTAGCAGCAGGATGTTGTGACAGTAATCTGATTACTGAGTGTGTGTGTGTGTGAAGTTTTACACTTGAACAAAAGAACTTTAGCAAACCTTTCACGTACAACAGAGACGAAATGTTGCAACTGCAGAGAGCAGAAGGAAGTTTTGAATATTTGAAAGAGTTTGGCTTCCTGTTTAAAACTGAAGCCTCATTGTTTTGGCTCAGTTCTTATCATTAAGAATTGCGATGACTGCGCCCTCTAGAGGACCAACTTTACACTGTGAAGCACAGCTCTGCTTTGGTGCTCCACCTGCTGGGACCCCCAACCACCGCCGACCCCCATTTGTCCGTTTGTCAGAAATCAGAGAAGAAGAAAGTAAAGTTCTGCTCCACTCGCACTGTGGTTCCCTTTCACCTCCTGAAGCCACTTCCTGTTTGTCGTCCATCATCAGAGTAAACATTTTTAAATAGATTTTATGAACTTCGGTGTAATCCTACCTGTACGAGCGAACGTACAGTTTATGTAAATGTGAATTTGAGTGTGACTCCTATGACTACTGTTGTGTGATTATTGAAGAAGATGACATCAGCAGAGAACCAATCAGTCTCCAGTAAATCGACGTCATCCTCGCGTCTCACTGGTGTTCAAATGCTCTCCTGAACGAGAGACGCGCCTGAAACGGACTGGACTGCGGTTTTATTATTTATGTTTCTGTCTGATGATGTACACGGCAGCCCAACGAAACGTGAAGATCCTGCAATGTCATTATTTATTAATAAAACTGTTTCCACCACCTTGTGTCACATTTTGTCTTCGTCCAGACCAAGAATGTCAGAACCACATCAACCGGAGGAAAAGGTTGGTGCTCAGGGCGCCTGATGGGGGTTTGGTTGTCCTGGCCTGCAGATGTGAAGTCCAGACTCTCCTTCAGGGGTTTTGGACAGAAAAGGGGACATTGGACTGTTTTTAAAGGCACTGAAACGGTGAAATAATCCTGACAGGAAAAGCAAAACAAGCAAAATATTCATCATTTAGGAAGGAATTGTTTGTAAAATCCAAAATTAAAATTCATTCGATCATCCAGTTGTGATGGATCACATTCGGGTCCCTTTCGGTTTTATTTACATCATCTGGTGAAAGCGACACTTTCATGTTTGGCTCGCATGTTATTCAGCTTTTAAAACCCGCAGTAATTAGACGTTTCCCCACTTTTAACTGTTCATACTCCATCAGCTTCTCATCGCAGTTCATTTTGCCATCAGCTTTTCAACAAATCTTAGAATATTCCATGTTTTTTAAATGTACTGTTGATATCCTATTAATATTTTCCAACTATTCAAGCCAGCAGTGCAGTTAAGCTTCAGCTTATCAGCATCCAGCGTTTGATTCTCCATTCTGATTCTCCACATTAATGGCTGAACGCGGAGGTCCGGTCTCAGGGATGCTGCGTTTAGGTCAGGTGACAGACTGGCACTCAGGGTGGCGAGAAGAGAGCTGACGGCAGGAGTGAAGAGGGCCAAGACCGCATACGCCCAGAGGATCCAGGGTCACTTTGCCTCCAACGATCCACGGAGTATGTGGAGGGGCATTAAGTGCATCACAGACTATAACACCAAAGATGCACAATGCCCCAGGGACCCCTCTCTGCCTGAAGCTCTCAACAATTTCTTCGCCCGCTTTGAGAACCCGGACACCCCCCTCAGCACCAGACTGACCCCCCCACCTGGTGAAGAGCCCCTCAGCGTGACCCCAGCAGAAGTGAGGAGGACCCTCCAGAGGATAAACCCACACAAAGCTGCAGGTCCCGATAACATCCCAGGGTGGGTGCTGAAGGGCTGTGCACATCAGCTCACAGAGGTACTGATGGACATCTTCAACACCTCTCTCCAACAGGGGGCGGTCCCCACCTGTCTGAAGACCACTACAGTCATCCCCATTCCCAAGACCTCCACAGTGATGAGCCTGAATGACTATCGGCCAGTAGCCCTCACTCTGATAGTCATGAAGTGCTTTGAGAGACTGGTCATGGCCCGCATGAGAGACTGCATCGACGTCACTGTGGACCCACATCAATATGCATATAGGAAGAACCGATCCACAGAGGATGCCATATCTTCTGTGGTCCACACAGCTCTCACCCACCTAGAGAATAAAGACTCCTATGTCCGCCTTCTCTTCGTGGATTTTACATCAGCTTTTAACACAATCATTCCACAGACACTGATCCACAAGCTCAGTGCTCTCAGTTTGAGCTCCACCCTCTGCAACTGGGTCCCGGACTTCCTGACGGACAGGCCGCAGACTGTAAAGATCTACAACAACTCCTCCTCCCCCATCACCCTCGACACCGGTTCTCCCCAGGGCTGTGTGCTGAGCCCCCTCCTGTTCACCCTGCTAACACACGACTGCTCAGCACAACATCCGAGCTGCCTCATCGTGAAGTTTGCGGATGATACAGCTGTGGTTGGACGCATCGCCAACAGCGACGAGGCCGACTACAGGCAGGAGGTGGAACGCCTGGAGGGTTGGTGCAGAGAGAACAACCTCTGCATCAGCGTGAAGAAGACCAAGGAGATGATCGTGGACTTCAGAAGGGGCAGACATCTCCCCCTTCCTCCCCCGTACATCGGAGGGACAGCGGTGGAAGTGGTCTCCAGTTTCAGGTACCTGGGCGTCCATATAACAGACGACCTCACCTGGAGCAACAACACTTCCTGCCTCATCAGGAAGGCACACCAGCGCCTCTACTTCCTCAGGAGGCTGAGGCGTGCCGGACTGGGGAGTTCGGTCCTCACATCCTTCTACAGATGTGTGGTGGAGAGCGTCCTGTGCTCCTGCATCACTGTGTGGCACGGCAGCTGCTCTGCAGCAGAGAAAAAGTCTCTGCAGAGGGTGGTGAAAGCTGCACAGAAGACTGTGGGACACAGCCTGTCCACCACCACAGACATTTACACCTCCAGGTGCAGGAAAAGCACCTGCATCATGAAGGACCCCACCCACCCCTCACACAAACTGTTTGCCCCTCTCCCCTCAGGCAGGAGGCTGCGGAGCATCAAGAGCAGGACCACCAGACTGAGGAACAGCTTCTTCCCAGAAGCTGAGAGACTGTTGAACTCTGGAGGTCCTCTGTAGCCCCTGCTGCTACCCCATACCTTACACCCCACGCACACACACACACACACACACCCCTTCCCGACAACCATCCATGGAACATTGCGCAATGCAGCCATTTGCACAGAACTCTGCACTACTCATCTCATTTGCACTACTGTCATTGCACTACTCCACCATTTGCACAATACCGCAGTACTGCTGTAAATATTGTTGCTCCCTGTTCACTGTTTATATACATATATATATATATATATATATATATATATATATATATATATATATATATATATATATTCTGATTGTTTTTTATATTTATGTAGAGTTGTTTTATAAAGTGGAAACTAATTTCGTTCCACCTCATGTTTCTACATGTGTGAAATGACAATAAAGTTCCTTGAATCCTTGAATCTTTCTAACATATTCTTCAATATTTTTTTGAAAAAAGTAAATAGAATAATATAATTGGAACCTGCCACAGGCTACCCTACAGCAACACGTTCACTATTAGAACACTGATATAAAAATCAATTGGGTTCATATTTTTGTGTTCTAAATTCTGCTTCTGCTGAGGACCTTTTACCTTCCAGACTTTGTTCTTCTGCTCTGCCTGTTCTGGGAGGACACGTTGAAGGGACATGTGATGGACGTTACAACATGTCATATGATTTCTCACTCCTCTCAACTGAAGTTAACCTGAAGGGATGATGTGTCACATTCTACCTGTCTGTCCCAGGAGGCTTCCCGTCAGTCCCGATCCTTGGCAGCTCCTCCTGGTTGCCGTGAACCTTGCATACCCCGACTCTGCTTCGTGACCTGGACCCGAACACCTGCTGGTGAGTCCACTGATAAGCAATAATTAGCACTGAACTTCACCAGCCTGCCTAGTTTAATCGCATTTCCCCGCTGAGCGACTGGCGGCGATTTCAGAGTCAGGAAACCCTCCAACAGGACAAGGAAATTTGTACTAAAAAGTCTTTAATTGGCCAGTATGAGCAGGAAGCATTTTTGTGTTAAAATGACTGGCAAAACACACAGAAGTACGATGCATGTTGAAGAGATTGTCGTGAAACAGTAATTATACTGCATAAGGATAAAAGTCCAGTATTACACAGTTCTATCTGTCAGTCTGTGACTATCAAACCTGTTCTGGTTTGGCCCTGAAAAATGTTCACCCCCAACACCATACTTTTATCATCAAGAAAAATGATCCAAATTCAATTTTAAGGGTCAACTTGACAGCATCAGAAAACTATTATTAAATTTAACTTAAATAAATTCAGTCGGATTAGTTTTTTCACCTGTTCACCTGTGCCTACAGTGACTCAAGGCCCTCCAGGCCCCCAAGGCCCTCCAGACACACCAAGACACCAATTGGAGAAAGAAGAAAAATATGCAAATTGCATGACAACTGCTTGCTGCTCATCCCACCTGACAGGTTTCTGTCAGGTGGGTTGAAGATTTAAACTTGTGAGACTTCATTCTATCTGTCAGCGTTGATGTAAGAACCTCAGCCCAGTGTCTACAACCAGAGCTCACTTTACTGCGAGCGACCGTCCACATAGCTACTTGGATAGTTTCCTGTTTCTCTGACCGTTTGGACCTGAAGCTGAAGCATCTGAGAGAAAAGAAGTCACTCACTTCCTTCTGCTCGTCCAGGTGTCTCCTCCTGGATCGGTGAGACCCGTGTGAGCCCAAAGCAGCAAAACTGAAGCAATATGATCCCGGTGTCCTACAACAGTCAGTTCAGACATTTCATGTATGTCGCTCTTGTCGTGACCAAGGTCGGTTTCATGCTGCTGCTCTGGAGCTACAGGTGAGTGAAACTACTAAGCCTGGTCTGCTCTGACCGTGATTTGAGATTCATTCAACTGGACTCCAGCTGTGGCCTGACGTGTGGCGGATACGGAGGAGGGAGGTCATATTGGAACTACTTTTTCTCTGGAAAATCAGTGTGACACATCTCATATTAAATACACTGTCAGCAGTGTATCAAGCCTCCCTTTGTGGGTTTATCTGCATTCATCTGAATGTCTTCATTTGAGTTCACATATGATTTGTCTTTGTTTAAACTGGATAAGGTCTGTCTCAAAAAAGAGAAAAGAGTGAGACTTCCTGCTTAAAAAAGAAAGATTAAATAATAGAAAAACTACACTCAGAACAACAGGCTTCGTGATGAGGCTCCTCGTCTCTCAACTCTGGACTTGTTCTTTGAACGTCACTTTAAAATTTAATGTCATTTGACAAAATCATTTGCTGTGGACAGGACAGGGACAACAGACCACAGCAGCAGACACAAGAATCTGACTGAGCCTCAGATCCCCGTCCAGGAACCGGTGCCTCCACAATGTGGTCTGGGACGAGTAGGTAAGGCAGCCCTTCTCTGACTGCTGCTCACTGCTGTGGTCTTCAGAAAATGTGACATGTCACCTGAACTTCCTGTTCTCATCAGCTGCTGTTTATTATCTTAGATTCTTAGATTCTTTTTCCCCATTTGCATCCATCAGAAATTCAATATGGTATGAAAATAACTGGTACTGTACAGTCTGCTCCCACGTTTATCTGAAATCAGAAAAAATAATCACTTTAATCATGCTTTTCATCAACATAACGAACTTAAAAGCACAGCACTTTTTCTACTGAAAGGTTCACACTGCAACCTCTGGGTGTGGTCAGCAGAGAGCAGAGAAAATACGCAGATTAACATCTTGGTTTAACATTTTGCACTCATGCAGTTTCTCTGGGACAATTTGTGGTGGTCAACGGGACGAAGACGCTGCTATTGTCAGCTTATCTGGAGCACCGCTCGGCACCAAAGGTTAGCGAAGAGACCGAACTCGGCCAGGTTTTACTCCGTGTGCTGCTCAGTTTCAAACAGGCCTCACAGTTACTGACAAGCTGACTGATAAGACAGGAGAAACATAAACACCATTCAAACACACTCAAAGACTAATGCACACAGAAAGGGAGAAATATTACTATGCCATGACAGGAAACATCATCTCAACCATTAGTGACTGTAAGCATAACTAAACCTAACATTTTGCCAAAGCTTATTCTGCTTATTCTGGTATTACAGTGTAACAAAACAATAATAAAGTGTATTTGCTAACCTCCTTGTCCTCTGCAGCAGGTTCGTGTTATTGCAGTGGTGCTGAGGAGCGAGCAGGTAGATTATCGCTGCCTTCTCTGCTGTCAGGAGCAAACGCTCATCTCTACAGGGATCAGGAACATCAACAGAGATCACTTTGGCTTTCCATATGGGATGGCAGACATCATGTGTCCTCTGCCCTCAGGCTGTGAGAACCCATCTCACATCACTGTGACCTCCGCTGCAGCCGACTCTGAAGGTACTGAGGGGTTTCTCAGCATAGCAGGGCTGTGGGACGGCAACATGGATGTGTGTGGTATCAGTCAGTATCAACCCTGCTGACTTTGGTGATTCTCATAGTCATTCAATTTTACAGAATAATATATGATTTTGCAGTGTTTGATCCATCCATCCATCAGCAGACATTTGGCGTCTTCAGAGTCTTCCTATTTTATAGATACCTGTTAGACTTTCTGGGGAAAACCTGACCTTATTAGCAGAGACGGCATTCATCCCACTTGGGGTGGTGCGGCTCTTGTTTCTACCAATATGGCCAAGTTTACGTGACAACCAACCCCCTGACAACCCAGGGTCGAGGCCAAGAGGCAGAGTCGCTGTCTTACACACTTCTCTGCTGCTTCTGTAGGACTGCCGCCCTCCGTTAAAATTAGAATAAATATTAAAAAAAGTATAATAAATATAAATGCACACAGTAAAGTTTAACAGTCCCATAGAAATAGTGTCAGTGCCTCGTCCTCCCATAGTCCAACCAGCACAAAATTAAAGAAGTGTTAATCATAATAACCTCATAAAAATACAAACTAGCAAGCATTTAGACCCAAAAAATAGGACGGTCAGATGTGGATTATTCAATATACGATCCCTCCACTCTAAATCCCTCCTAGTCAGTGATCTAATTATTGATCATCAGTCCGATATATTCTGCCTCACTGAGACTTGGTTACGGGATGAAGAGTATGTTAGTTTAAATGAATCAACTCCGTCTGGTTATATTAATTATCATGTTCCTCGAGGCACAGGCCGAGGAGGAGGAGTGGCAGCAATCTACCACTCCAGTCTTCAGATTAACCCCAAACCTAAATCTATCTATAGCTCATGTGAGAGTCTCAGTACAGATAAAGTCATTATAGTGGGTGACTTTAACATTCATATGGATGTTGACTCTGACAGTCTTAAGTCAGCCTTTAACTCACTCTTAGATTCAATAGGTGTCCTTCAGACAATAATGGTTGCCCCACTGAGAAAAAAGGTTACAAATCATAGGAGGCGAGCTCCTTGGTATAATTCAAAAATGCGAACACTCAAGCAAACATCAAGACGGATGGAGAGGAAGTGGTACTCCTCCAAATCAGCTGAATCCCAGAGGGCCTGGAAAGACAGTCTACTGACACAAAAAAGGCCCTTCGTGAAGCCAGAACAGCTTATTATTCATCATTAATAGAGCAAAACAAGAACAACCCACATTTTCTCTTTAACACTGTAGCCAGGCTGACCAAGAGTCACAGCTCTGTTGAACCTTGTATTCCTGCAGCTCTTAGTAGTGAAGACTTCATGAGTTTCTTCACTAATAAAATCAATAACATTAGAGAAAAAATCAATAAAGATCTTCCCAGAGTAGCCAACATACTGCCAGAAACTTCTTTTAATCCTCCTCCATCTCTGGACAGCTTCCTGCCCATAGACCTCCCTGAGCTGACCTCCAGCATTAACAAATCTAACCCAACTACATGTCTCTTAGACCCCATCCCAACTAAGCTCCTCAAGGACGTCTTTCCCTTGATTGGCGTTTCCTTCTTAGATCAGATCAACTTGTCTTTAACAACAGGTTATGTATCACAGGCGTTTAAAACCTTTTACTTAAAAAACCTTCACTTGACCCAGACATCTTAGCAAACTATAGGCTGATATCCATTGTCATTTATCCATCACATTAAACAGACCTCTAAGACCGCCTTCTTTCACCTCCGTAATATTGCTAAGATTAGGAGCGTCCTCTCTCAGAGTGATGCTGAAAAACTTGTTCATGCTTTCGTTACTTCTAGGCTGGACTACTGTGACTCACTATTGTCAGGATGTCCAAATTACTCTGTTAATAGCCTGCAGCTGATCCAGAATGCAGCAGCTAGAGTTTTAACAGGAATCAGTAAAAGGGATCATATCTCCACCATCTTAGCTTCTCTTCACTGGCTTCCGGTACAATTCAGAATAGACTTTAAAATTCTCCTTCTTACATATAAGGCCCTAAATGGACCAGCCCCATCATACCTGCAGGATCTAATAGTCCCATATATTCCCAATAGAACACTCAGATCACAGAGTGCAGGTTTACTTGCAGTTCCCAGAATTCATAAAAGTAGAACAGGAGGACGAGCCTTTAGCTATCAGGCACCCCTACTGTGGAACCAGCTCCCAATCTGGGTTCGACAGGCAGACACCACCTCCACTTTAGAGACCAGACTTAAAACCTTTCTGTTTAGTAAAGCATATAGTTAGCCTCAGACAAAGTGTGTAGGGCTGGTAGGCATAGTTACAGTCACTTCTCTGTCAGACAGACAGCCACAGGAACAATAGGTCTGACTAACTGTTAATCTATCTCTATCATAGCTACACTGCTATAGGCCTATGCTGCCTACGATCGGCAGGATGGTTCTCCCTTGCAAGCCGGGTCCTGCTCAAGGTTTCTTCCTGTTAAAAGGGAGTTTTTCCTTGCCAATGTCTGCTTGCTTGGGGGTTCAGGCTCTGGGTCTCTGTAAAGCACCTGGAGACAATTTTGGTTGTATAAGGTGCTATATAAATAAACTGAAATTAAATTAACTATTTGAGGGCACTGGACTTTAAGAGTACAATTGAAGAACTGACATAATGTGTCTGTGGTTCTTTTCTGTGTTTGCTCAGAGAAACATGAAAAACAGATTTTGGAGGTGAAGAACCAGAATGCCAAAAGGGACTCCTTTTCTTACAACTTCACCGTCTGCTTCTCCACCATGTTTGACTTCAAAAATGCGCTGCAGGTAACATCACATATTACTGATTTCAATCCTGACCGAGACAGGAAGAGATAAGAAATGCAAAACGCCAAAAGAAAAGTGTAATTGCTTACTCATCTTGCTTCTTCTTGTTTCATGGTTTTAATCCCCCTGAGGCTTCCTCTCACAAACCGCAATGGCCCTTCACATATCAGGGATTGTTGTGGTTCCTAAAAGGTCAACTGGAAGTCACGCTTGTTAACTCCTTGTTGTTTATAGGCTATTATTTTCATGCCTCTAGAGTGTGTCAGCCTGTCAACCTGTGTTCCTCTGTAGCTGGTCCAGAGTCTGGAGATGCTGCAGTTGCTGGGGGTGAACAGAGTTGTCATCTACAAGACCAGCAACAGTCCTGAAACGCAGCGCATACTGGACTACTACACACACAAAGGTGGAGTACAATGGAGGTGGAGGTGGAATATTTTTGGAATTTTTGTGATTGCATTAACACTTTGCTCGCCTCACCTTTCAGCACTGAGACAAAAAACTGTTCAAGTATTTCATAGGACAAAACAAGTCCACAGGTTTGTGACAGCAGTGTGCTCCTTTAACCAGAAACACAAGTCAAACAAGTAAAAAGACACCAACACCAACAAAACACCTTGTGACAGGTGACTTGTTACAGGAAGTCACATTTCAGAACCAGACTTCTCTTAAACTGGAAATCCCAAAAGACCAAACTTATTGGCCGCTGTGTCCAACTGCAGGCCGAACTGAAGTACTTTGTCAAAGTCCAAGTAACAGCTTCCTGCTCGCTGACCATCGAGGTGGACGAGCCAGGCCATAGAAATCATTAGGCCTCAAGTCTCACTGGAAGCTAGAAGGGAGCAGAAGTAGTCCAACACGACCTGCCATGATGGTCATCGCTAATGAGAAGCCTTGATGAACAGATGTCTACATTATATCTTCACATGGAGCTGATAGACTGTGGAGCTTCCGTCGAGTTCATCAGAAGGTGAACCTGTTGTTCAGCTGTGACACTGCTGTAGGACAGTGAAGCTTAAACTAAAACTTGGCTGCTAACTTGTGTGTCTCTAATTCTTCCACTGTCTCCTCCTCAGGTTTAGTCGAGGTGATTCCCTGGCCCATGACCAGATTTCTGCACGTATCTCGAAGCTGGCTGCCTCAGTACGATCCAGGTGACATCCACTACTTTGGCCAAATTCCCGCTCTCAATGACTGTCTGTACAGATATATGTACCAGTCCAGGTACATTGCCCTGCAGGATGTGGACGAGCTGATTCTGCCACAGTCAGCCAACAGGTGGCGCTTTCTTTACATGTTTTGATAAATCTGCCTTTGGTGCTTTGGCTCGTATCAAATCTTATCCAGCTGTTACAGGACACTAACTGGACTCACTACTGAGTAGAGTTTTAACTTTCTCAAAGGATAAACAATTGTTAGTGTTACAAAGCATTTATTAAGCATTCACTTTACTTCTACTTGAAATACAGTGTATCTTTATTGTTTATAATGTTCATACAGCACTTACTGATGCTTCCTATACAGTCACATAGTGTGTTATAAAACATTTATTCTTTATATTCTGTTTGTCTGTCTCACTTGTTGGTCTTAAAAATGTTACCCATGCATGTTTTTAATTGTTTTATTTTCAGCTGGTTGGAGCTGTTGCCCCAGCTGGAAAAGCATTACGGCCGTGATCGATGTTACATGTTTAAGAATTTCGTGTTTCCCACCACCGTCGCTCGGCCTCCTCCTTCCCCCGACAATCTGACCCTCTGCTGCCCCAGCTGGAAGTTTGTGCCTGGGCAGAACATCCTGCACCACCTGTACCACGAACCCAACAGTAAAATTCATTGGAACAACTTCAAGATCATAGTGAACCCTCGAGCCGCGGTCACCCTGACCGTCCACGGAGTGCTGAATCCAGGGAATCTCTGCGCGTGGGTGGACAGGAGTATCGCTCGCATGTACCACACAAGGTAGATTTTCTAATGCAAGAAAAACAATAAAACAAATTGGGAACAGAAAATCATCACATGAATTTAAGTTGAGTTTCAGTATTTTACTATTAAATTACCCAACTGACTCCTTAGATATGGAAGATCTGACGTCCAGTGTGTCGGATTTAATTAGAATAAAGTATTTATAATGATGTCTTCATTAGTGTTTTATAACTAAGAACGGTTGTGTTTTTGATATCTTAGAATAAGTTTTTTATATCTACTGAGGAGCAGCTTGCTACGTTTGTACAGTAGACCAGAAAGGACAAATGAAACATTGGCTGTAGATGAGCGGTGGTCAGTGGACTGCAGTGTGCAGCCTGACCAGCAGATGTCACTAAATCCTACACACTGGGCATTTAAAAGAAATCTCTCAAGTGCAAACTTTTTCCCCTCTGTGGGTGTTGGTGTTCGGCTCAGTTTGTGTTCAAATGTCACGTCTGTGCTTTCTGTGTGTGCAGAGCTGCCACAAAACCAAAGCTGACGCCGGACAAACTGGTTTATGACGGCCGACTGCTCAGCTACAGCCGCCTCTTGATCCCGGCGGTCAATACTGTGCTCACAGAAAGTGGACTTCTGCCGCAGGACGACTAAGAGCAGATTCTGTTCGTGTCATATGTGGGTGTGGGTGTATGTGCGTCTCCAAAAATAAGAACCGAGGTGTGATAAGCTGACGTGATTCGTATTGCTAACCTGCTAACCTGTTATGACACATTTATGAGCTACTTTTTCTTTTCCTTTTTACTTTAAACCTCTTGATCACTTTTGTCATATTTGAATAAAACCTCTGAATAAAGTCCTTTTTCAGAGGCTTTAAAGTGCAAAGCAAAATTATGAAGTTCACATTTTCTGAACTAAAGATTAACTAATTTTAATCTTTTAACATGTTTTTTTACTGGCAGCTTCAGTTTCAAAACAGCTGACAGGATACACTGGACTGTAATTACAGCTTGTAATTAAAGCTTCAGACTGGAAACTATTCTGATTTTCACAGTTCTTTTAAATAACTGAAATTTAATTTTAGTTTCCACTAAGAGTGTATTTGTCATGTAAGAGCAGAATGTTAACTTGTTAGTTTAAATGTTAAGGCAGCAAAGCAACACTTTGATATGTATTTCATGCAAATAAAAGCGGCTGATTCTTAATTCATTTTTAATTATAAAGAGTTATTGATTATGAGCTACATTTTGAGAGACATTTTGGAGTATTTTTGTGACCGTCTGCTGTGCACACATTCATACAGATATAATAATATTTTTACAATAATAAAAATCTAATTCTCTACTTAAAGAGCATGGAGTCTCCAACTGCGACCATCTCGAACCACTTAAGACGAGTTACAGAGTATTTCATCCATATTTCTCTTGATTTGCTTCTGACTCAACTGTGAATGTGTTGCAGTACCACAGGGCGACCACTGGATGGCACTGAACGTTAATGTTCGCGTCAACTGTCGGCCCCACGCGTCAAGACAATCTTTCAAAATAAAACAACCCAAAGCAACAAGAGTCTTTTGTTTGTTTGTGTTTTGCATGTTCTTTCAAAACTAAGTGCGCAACATTAACACTGAAATGACAACACAACAATAGTAATCCAACATAAACTGATATCCTGATAGTTCAGGGAGGTGCAATCCCAAAGTCCTGAAAAACTCCCGAGGCAGCATCAGAAGAGAGAGGCTTCAGGAGGGGGCACTGCTGGCCTTAAATCCTCTCAGCTTAGGACTAACTTAGGATCTTATGTGTTTGGGCACCCCTGATCATTTTCAGGATTTTCCTTTATAAATCATTGGTTGTTCGGATCAGCAATTTCAGTTAAATATATCATATAGCAGACAAACACAGTGATATTTCAGAAGTGAAATGAAGTTTATAGGATTAACAGAAAGTGTGCAACAATTACTTAAACAACATTAGGCAGGTGCATAAATTTGGGCACCCTTGTTGTTTTATTGATTTGAGTACCTTTAGCACTAATTATTGGAACACAAAGTTTGTTTGGTAAGCTCATTGACCCTTGACCTACATACACAGGTGAATCCGATCATGAGAAAGGGTATTTCAGGTGGCCAGTAGCAAGTTGTTCTCCCTTTTGCATCTTCTCTGAGGAGTGGCAACATGGGAGCCTCAAAACAACTCTCAAATGACCTGAAAACAAAGATTGTCCAACATCATGGTTTAGGGGAAGGATACAAAAAGCTGGCTCAGAGATTTAAGCTGTCAGTTTCCACTGTGAGGAACATAGTGAGGAAATGGAAGACCACAGGCACAGTCCTAGTTAAGGCCCGGAGTGGCAGGCCAAGAAAAATCTCTGATAAGCAGAGGCGAGGAATGGTGAGAACGGTCAAACTCAACCCACAGACCAGCTCCAAAGACCTACAACATGATCTTGCTGCAGATGGTGTCACTGTGCATCGTTCAACTATTCAGCGCACTTTGCACAAGGAGATGCTGTATGGGAGAGTAATGCGGCGGAAGCCTTTTCTACGCACATGCCACAAACAGAGTCGCTTGAGGTATGCTAAAGCACATTTGGACAAGCCAGCTTCCTTTTGGAATAAGGTGCTGTGGACTGATGAATGTAAAATTGAGTTATTTGGACATAACAAGGGGCGGTATGCATGGCGGAAGAAGAACACAGCATTCCAAGACAAACACTTGCTACCCACAGTAAAATTTGGTGGTGGTTCCATCATGCTGTGGGGCTGTGTGGCCAGTGCAGGTACTGGCAATCTTGTAAAAGTTGAAGGTCGCATGGATTCCAGTCAGTATCAGCAGATTCTTGCCAACAATGTTCAAGAATCAGTGACAAAGTTGAAGTTGCGCCGGGGCTGGATACTTCAACAAGACAACGACCCCAAACACTGCTCAAACTCTACAAAGGCATTCATGCAGAGGAACAACTACAACGTTCTGGAATGGCCATCTCAGTCCCCAGACCTGAACATTATTGAAAATCTGTGGTGTGATTTAAAGCGGGCTGTCCATGCTCGGAAACCATCAAACCTGACTGAACTGGAGATTTTTTGTAAAGAAGAATGGTCAAAAATACCTTCAACCAGACTCCAGACCCTCATTGGAAGCTATAGGAAGCGTTTAGAGGCTGTTATTTCTGCAAAAGGAGGATCTACGAAATATTGATGTCATTTTTCTGTTGTGGTGCCCAAATTTATGCACCTGCCTAATGTTGTTTAAGTAATTATTGCACACTTTCTGTTAATCCTATAAACTTCATTTCACTTCTGAAATATCACTGTTTGTCTGCTATATGATATATTTAACTGAAATTGCTGATCCGAACAACCAATGATTTATAAAGGAAAATCCTGAAAATGATCAGGGGTGCCCAAACTTTTTCATACCACTGTAAATAAATTCAGTCGGATTAGTTTTTTCACCTGTTCACCTGTGCCTACAGTGACTCAAGGCCCTCCAGGCCCCCAAGGCCCTCCAGACACACCAAGACACCAACTGGAGAAAGAAGAAAAATATGCAAATTGCATGACAACTGCTTGCTGCTCATCCCACCTGACAGGTTTCTGTTAGGTTTCTGTCAGGTGGGATGTGAAGATTTAAACTTGTGAGACTTCATTCTATCTGTCAGCGTTGATGTAAGAACCTCAGCCCAGTGTCTACAACCAGAGCTCCCTTTACTGCGAGCGACCGTCCACATAGCTACTTGGATAGTTTCCTGTTTCTCTGACCATTTGGACCTGAAGCTGAAGCATCTGAGAGAAAAGAAGTCACTCACTTCCTTCTGCTCGTCCAGGTGTCTCCTCCTGGATCGGTGAGACCCGTGTGAGCCCAAAGCAGCAAAACTGAAGCAATATGATCCTGGTGTCCTACAACAGTCAGTTCAGACATTTCATGTATGTCGCTCTTGTCGTGACCAACGCCGGTTTCATGCTGCTGCTCTGGAGCTACAGGTGAGTGAAACTACTAAGCCTGGTCTGCTCTGACCGTGATTTGAGATTCATTCAACTGGACTCCAGCTGTGGCCTGACGTGTGGCGGATACGGAGGAGGGAGGTCATATTGGAACTACTTTTTCTCTGGAAAATCAGTGTGACACATCTCATATTAAATACACTGTCAGCAGTGTATCAAGCCTCCCTTTGTGGGTTTATCTGCATTCATCTGAATGTCTTCATTTGAGTTCACATATGATTTGTCTTTGTTTAAACTGGATAAGGTCTGTCTCAAAAAAGAGAAAAGAGTGAGACTTCCTGCTTAAAAAAGAAAGATTAAATAATAGAAAAACTACACTCAGAACAACAGGCTTCGTGATGAGGCTCCTCGTCTCTCAACTCTGGACTTGTTCTTTGAACGTCACTTTAAAATTTAATGTCATTTGACAAAATCATTTGCTGTGGACAGGACAGGGACAACAGACCACAGCAGCAGACACAAGAATCTGACTGAGCCTCAGATCCCCGTCCAGGAACCGGTGCCTCCACAATGTGGTCTGGGACGAGTAGGTAAGGCAGCCCTTCTCTGACTGCTGCTCACTGCTGTGG
The DNA here is from genome assembly GCF_020382885.2 of Scatophagus argus. NCBI lineage: Eukaryota > Metazoa > Chordata > Actinopteri > Scatophagidae > Scatophagus > Scatophagus argus. The sequence continues at coordinate 25,487,714 of NC_058497.1, read as the reverse complement.
TCTTCAGAAAATGTGACATGTCACCTGAACTTCCTGTTCTCATCAGCTGCTGTTTATTATCTTAGATTCTTAGATTCTTTTTCCCCATTTGCATCCATCAGAAATTCAATATGGTATGAAAATAACTGGTACTGTACAGTCTGCTCCCACGTTTATCTGAAATCAGAAAAAATAATCACTTTAATCATGCTTTTCATCAACATAACGAACTTAAAAGCACAGCACTTTTTCTACTGAAAGGTTCACACTGCAACCTCTGGGTGTGGTCAGCAGAGAGCAGAGAAAATACGCAGATTAACATCTTGGTTTAACATTTTGCACTCATGCAGTTTCTCTGGGACAATTTGTGGTGGTCAACGGGACGAAGACGCTGCTATTGTCAGCTTATCTGGAGCACCGCTCGGCACCAAAGGTTAGCGAAGAGACCGAACTCGGCCAGGTTTTACTCCGTGTGCTGCTCAGTTTCAAACAGGCCTCACAGTTACTGACAAGCTGACTGATAAGACAGGAGAAACATAAACACCATTCAAACACACTCAAAGACTAATGCACACAGAAAGGGAGAAATATTACTATGCCATGACAGGAAACATCATCTCAACCATTAGTGACTGTAAGCATAACTAAACCTAACATTTTGCCAAAGCTTATTCTGCTTATTCTGGTATTACAGTGTAACAAAACAATAATAAAGTGTATTTGCTAACCTCCTTGTCCTCTGCAGCAGGTTCGTGTTATTGCAGTGGTGCTGAGGAGCGAGCAGGTAGATTATCGCTGCCTTCTCTGCTGTCAGGAGCAAACGCTCATCTCTACAGGGATCAGGAACATCAACAGAGATCACTTTGGCTTTCCATATGGGATGGCAGACATCATGTGTCCTCTGCCCTCAGGCTGTGAGAACCCATCTCACATCACTGTGACCTCCGCTGCAGCCGACTCTGAAGGTACTGAGGGGTTTCTCAGCATAGCAGGGCTGTGGGACGGCAACATGGATGTGTGTGGTATCAGTCAGTATCAACCCTGCTGACTTTGGTGATTCTCATAGTCATTCAATTTTACAGAATAATATATGATTTTAGGTATAATGCAGTGAATACCTGCAGTGTTTGATCCATCCGTCCATCAGCAGACATTTGGCGTCTTCAAAGTCTTCCTATTTGATGGCACTGGACTTTAAGAGTACAGTTGAAGAACTTTAGGTTATTTGCATAACCCCGGTTCTCTGAGTAATATGAGTGAGATGTCTCCCTATCGGATGCACGCCTCACTGCAGACTTCAGAAGCACCAATCTCATTATACCAATCCTGACTGGCTGGTGGAACCTGTCCGTCCGCCCCAGGTAGTGCCATCTACCTTAAATAGTTCATGCGGACGGCAACACGTTATTCAAGATAAGCACCTCCTCTCACTCGCCCAAGCAAGAAGGGTTGTCTGGTGAGACATCTCACTCATATTAATCAGAGAACCGGGGTTATGAAAATAACCTAATGTTCTCTGATTAATATTTCGCTCGATGTCTCACTATGGGATATGGTTGCTCCCGTATTGCCAGACAAGCTTATCAAGTGTCCACCAACCCACAGGCAAAAATACTCTGTTCCCGTCAGGACAACAAAACCGCTCGTGCCACACACTAACATATAGAAACAGACAAAAGTGAGAGGCGAGGACCAACTCGCCGCAGCACAGATGTCCTGAACAGAAACTCCCCTGAATGAGGCCCAGGATGCGGCCAAGCCCCGAGTCGAGTGCGCTCGCAGGCCCACAGGTGACTGCGAACCCTGACTCGTATAAGCAAAAGCAATCGCCTCCACCACCCAGTGGGACAGATGCTGCTTTGTGACAGGTTTCCCCTTATGAGGGTTAGCCCAGGAGACGAACAGCTGATCGCTCCTCCTGACACCCCTCGTCCTCTCCATGTACATGCGCACTGCACGGACTGGACATAACTCATGCGACCGTTGCTCACCTGGCGAGGTAGCAAAAGCCACAAGGTCAATAGGAGAACTTGCGCCCACCACCTTAGCAGAGGCAGGTAGCTGGTGTGCTACTGTGAAGAAACTGAGGGAATAGCTGGTGTGCTAACGCTTGGAACTCGATCAACCGTGGTGGGATGTCAAGGACAGCGCTAACCAGACTGTGGTGGGGCGAGGAAAGCACAGAAAATTGATCTGGTGTGACCGACAAAGCAAAAAAATCTCCAAAGCTAGGTAGCACCCAGCGACAGAGGCTAAATAAGATCCGTCTGTGGACAGTCAAGCTAGCTAGCCCAGGACACGAGGTATGCTCCGAGCGAGAAGAGGTGTTTGAATAACGTGTTGCCGTCCGTATGAACTATTTAAGGTAGATGGTACTACCTGGGGTGGACGGACAGGTTCCACCAGCCAATCAGGATTGGCGTAATGAGATTGGTGCTTCTGAGGTCTGCAGCGAGGCGTGCATCCCATAGTGAGACATCGAGCGAAATATTATGAAAGAGAACTGACATAACGTGTCTGTGGTTCTTTTCTGTGTTTGCTCAGAGAAACATGAAAAACAGATTTTGGAGGTGAAGAACCAGAATGCCAAAAGGGACTCCTTTTCTTACAACTTCACCGTCTGCTTCTCCACCATGTTTGACTTCAAAAACGTGCTTCAGGTAACATCACATATTACTGATTTCAATCCTGACCGAGACAGGAAGAGATAAGAAATGCAAAACGCCAAAAGAAAAGTGTAATTGCTTACTCATCTTGCTTCTTCTTGTTTCATGGTTTTAATCCCCCTGAGGCTTCCTCTCACAAACCGCAATGGCCCTTCACATATCAGGGATTGTTGTGGTTCCTAAAAGGTCAACTGGAAGTCACGCTTGTTAACTCCTTGTTGTTTATAGGCTATTATTTTCATGCCTCTAAAGTGTGTCAGCCTGTCAACCTGTGTTCCTCTGTAGCTGGTCCAGAGTCTGGAGATGCTGCAGTTGCTGGGGGTGAACAGAGTTGTCATCTACAAGACCAGCAACAGTCCTGAAACGCAGCGCATACTGGACTACTACACACACAAAGGTGGAGTACAATGGAGGTGGAGGTGGAATATTTTTGGAATTTTTGTGATTGCATTAACACTTTGCTCGCCTCACATTTCAGCACTGAGACAAAAAACTGTTCAAGTATTTCATAGGACAAAACAAGTCCACAGGTTTGTGACAGCAGTGTGCTCCTTTAACCAGAAACACAAGTCAAACAAGTAAAAAGACACCAACACCAACAAAACACCTTGTGACAGGTGACTTGTTACAGGAAGTCACATTTCAGAACCAGACTTCTCTTAAACTGGAAATCCCAAAAGACCAAACTTATTGGCCGCTGTGTCCAACTGCAGGCCGAACTGAAGTACTTTGTCAAAGTCCAAGTAACAGCTTCCTGTTCGCTGACCATCGAGGTGGACGAGCCAGGCCATAGAAATCATTAGGCCTCAAGTCTCAGTGGAAGCTAGAAGGGAGCAGAAGTAGTCCAACAAGACCTGCCATGATGGTCATCGCTAATGAGAAGCCTTGATGAACAGATGTCTACATTATATCTTCACATGGAGCTGATAGACTGTGGAGCTCCCGTCGAGTTCATCAGAAGGTGAACCTGTTGTTCAGCTGTGACACTGCTGTAGGACAGTGAAGCTTAAACTAAAACTTGGCTGCTAACTTGTGTGTCTCTAATTCTTCCACTGTCTCCTCCTCAGGTTTAGTCGAGGTGATTCCATGGCCCATGACCAGATTTCTGCACGTATCTCGAAGCTGGCTGCCTCAGTACGATCCAGGTGACATCCACTACTTTGGCCAAATTCCCGCTCTCAATGACTGTCTGTACAGATATATGTACCAGTCCAGGTACATCGCCCTGCAGGATGTGGACGAGCTGATTCTGCCACAGTCAGCCAACAGGTGGCGCTTTCTTTACATGTTTTGATAAATCTGCCTTTGGTGCTTTGGCTCGTATCAAATCTTATCCAGCTCTTACAGGACACTAACTGGACTCACTACTGAGTAGAGTTTTAACTTTCTCAAAGGATAAACAATTGTTAGTGTTACAAAGCATTTATTAAGCATTCACTTTACTTCTACTTGAAATACAGTGTATCTTTATTGTTTATAATGTTCATACAGCACTTACTGATGCTTCCTATACAGTCACATAGTGTGTTATAAAGCATTTATTCTTTATATTCTGTTTGTCTGTCTCACTTGTTGGTCTTAAAAATGTTACCCATGCATGTTTTTAATTGTTTTATTTCCAGCTGGTTGGAGCTGTTGCCCCAGCTGGAAAAGAATTACGGCCGTGATCGATGTTACATGTTTGAGAATTTCGTGTTTCCCACCACCGTCGCTCGGCCTCCTCCTTCCCCCGACAATCTGACCCTCTGCTGCCCCAGCTGGAAGTTTGTGCCTGGGCAGAACATCCTGCACCACCTGTACCACGAACCCAACCATAAAATTCTTTTCAGCAACTTCAAGATCATAGTGAACCCTCGAGCCGCGGTCACCCTGACCGTCCACGGAGTGCTGAATCCAGGGAATCTCTGCGCGTGGGTGGACAGGAGTATCGCTCGCTTGTACCACACAAGGTAGATTTTCTAATGCAAGAAAAACAATAAAACAAATTGGGAACAGAAAATCATCACATGAATTTAAGTTGAGTTGAGTATTTTACCATTAAATTACCCATCAAACCAACATCAAACATTGGCTGTAGATGAGCGGTGGTCAGTGGACTGCAGTGTGCAGCCTGACCAGCAGATGTCACTAAATCCTACACACTGGACATTTAAAAGAAATCTCTCAAGTGCAAACTTTTTCCCCTCTGTGGTGTTGGTGTTCGGCTCAGTTTGTGTTCAAATGTCACGTCTGTGCTTTCTGTGTGTGCAGAGCTGCCACAAAACCAAAGCTGACGCCGGACGAACTGGTTTATGACGGCCGACTGCTCAGCTACAGCCGCCTCTTGATCCCGGCGGTCAATACTGTGCTCACAGAAAGTGGACTTCTGCCGCAGGACGACTAAGAGCAGATTCTGTTCGTGTCATATGTGGGTGTGGGTGTATGTGCGTCTCCAAAAATAAGAACCGAGGTGTGATAAGCTGACGTGATTCGTATTGCTAACCTGCTAACCTGTTATGACACATTTATGAGCTACTTTTTCTTTTCCTTTTTACTTTAAACCTCTTGATCACTTTTGTCATATTTGAATAAAACCTCTGAATAAAGTCCTTTTTCAGAGGCTTTAAAGTGCAAAGCAAAATTATGAAGTTCACATTTTCTGAACTAAAGATTAACTAATTTTAATCTTTTAACATGTTTTTTTACTGGCAGCTTCAGTTTCAAAACAGCTGACAGGATACACTGGACTGTAATTACAGCTTGTAATTAAAGCTTCAGACTGGAAACTATTCTGATTTTCACAGTTCTTTTAAATAACTGAAATTTAATTTTAGTTTCCACTAAGAGTGTATTTGTCATGTAAGAGCAGAATGTTAACTTGTTAGTTTAAATGTTAAGGCAGCAAAGCAACACTTTGATATGTATTTCATGCAAATAAAAGCGGCTGATTCTTAATTCATTTTTAATTATAAAGAGTTATTGATTATGAGCTACATTTTGAGAGACATTTTGGAGTATTTTTGTGACCGTCTGCTGTGCACACATTCATACAGATATAATAATATTTTTATAATAATAAAAATCTAATTCTCTGCGTAAAGAGCATGGAGTTTCCAACTGCGACCATCTCGAACCACTTAAGACGAGTTACAGAGTATTTCATCCATATTTCTCTTGATTTGCTTCTGACTCAACTGTGAATGTGTTGCAGTACCACAGGGCGACCACTGGATGGCACTGAACGTTAATGTTCGCGTCAACTGTCGGCCCCACGCGTCAAGACAATCTTTCAAAACAACCCAAAGCAACAAGAGTCTTTTGTTTGTTTGTGTTTTGCATGTTCTTTCAAAACTAAGTGCGCAACATTAACACTGAAATGACAACACAACAATAGTCATCCAACATAAACTGATATCCTGATAGTTCAGGGAGGTGCAATCCCAAAGTCCTGAAAAACTCCCGAGGCAGCATCAGAAGAGAGAGGCTTCAGGAGGGGGCACTGCTGGCCTTAAATCCTCTCAGCTTAGGACTAACTTAGGATCTTATGTGTTTGTTTTTGTTTTTTGTCTTCATCTTAAAAGATCCTATGAGTTTCAAAAGTGTGCATGCAGGATTCATTCAACAAATCCAGATTTCTTTGGGTTAAACTTACCTGGCAGCTTAAAGCAGCTACTATTCAAAAGTATTTAAATATTATGTTTTAATATGAGGCAGGTCATAAATAACTGAAATAAACAGTTAATCTGGCTAATTTTGAACCTCGGTAAAAGGCTTTATTGTCTAAACTTACAAGGTATTTGAACATGTGAGGCGTGATTTTGCACCAACCTAACTGTAACAGATGGAAACTTTGAATAATCTGAGGTGTCAATTTGCTTGGTATGAGTTGCACTAATATTTAACTTTGTCCACTTTATATTGTTTCAATGACAACACAGTTTCATGCACTATGTAGCCTGGCTGAAACAATTAGTGCTGTTTAATATTCAGTTAACTTAATTACTTGAAACCCAAAACCTGCAGTAAAAATACTGTTTACCTGCAGCTCCACACTCACTGCTGGGCTCAAATCTGATGGCTGAGCACATCAATTCAAAACCTTTTCATGAAGTCAGTGGACGGGAGAGTCATGCTTCCATTTAGCAATAAAATATACAAATAGCATAATCAAACACCTTTTGGGTCAGATGATGTCATGCGCATATTTTACATGCTTTGGGGATGTATACATATATAAATATATATAGTGTGTACCATGTACAGGTAGGCCTAAATGTTTATGAATAATATAAATAACTGAAGATATTGTTTGGTTTTTCTTTTCATTTCATCCTGCTTCAGTCTCAGCTCCACTCGTGTTGTTTGTGTCTTTGCTTCCTTTTTTCCAAACTCAACAATCAGCTCTTTGGTTTAATTGATGCTGAGCAGCAGATGTTTCCACAGTGAATTTGTCCTGTCTGGGACTAATTATTGAGCAACGATGCTAAAAGAGCAAAGAAATAGTCGCAGAGAGGCTAAATAGGGGAAAAACCTGCTGGTCTCGCTGGCTTATCAAGAAAAAAATCACTCCAAAAGATGTGTTACGATTAGGAGATTTACAGTAAAATGATGAGCCCACCATGTGACTCACATCCCCATCTGTGACCAATACAAACTGAATCTGACATGTAACAAACTAAACACCACAAAGTCGACAAATACCATCAGCTGGCACCTACACTAAGAAAGGTTGATCGTATATGGCAGCTCGTTTCTACTGGTTTGTGTGTGAGTCTATACACCAGGCTACCTGTTCTTGGCTCCAGGTGGGTCTGGAGGTTCACCTGAGCCCCCCGCTGAGAGCTGGAAGTGCTCCCCGGAGGTCTCCTGGATGTGGAGTTTTTCCAGCCCTCTCAGTGCACCTTTTTACAGAGAGGTCATAAACACTGCTAGGAAAAATGTTTCAACGGCGTCATCACGCCCGAGTGTGTGGTTCTGTGAGACTGAGATGGCAATAAGGATCTTTTACTGTCCCTGTTCTGTGGCGGCTCGTCCTCGTCCTCTGAGGGTACCTCGTGTTGTATCCCCAGTTTGCAGACTTTTTCAGCTGATGTTCTTCCGGTTTCAGTTAGCTGTGGCTCACTCACGTAACACATCATCAACAAAACGTCACACTCCTGTCCTCGCCGACACACTCCTTTCACACGCAAGTTAACCTCACAGCCCAGAGGTGGAACAACAGCGAGGCCTCGCTCGGCCTTCGTGCCTTGTGTACACCCCAGTGAGGTGCAGCAGTCCCGCCTTGAGAAAGGGGGGCAGGGATAGAGTTTCTGGGTGGAGTCCTGTAAAGGCCACCAGCTGGGGGGGGCACATAGTTCTGACATCATCCACCCAGTCTTGGCATGAACTGAGAAATGTGACACACACACACACACACACACACACACACACTGCTTCAGCACAGTTTAATTACCTGTAATGCACTGACGATCGTCAGTGTGTTTATTTTTAGCTGCAGCCTCTGAGCCGTTCACCGTTCACCTGTGAGCCTCTCTCTGTCACTCTCTCACTTTGCTCCCCTCAGTTTGTCTGCCAGGCAGAGTTTCCTCCCAGGCTGCGTGACGCGTCATAAGCTTTTAGTTTGGGCAGCACGGCGGCTCAGCGGCTCGAAGGTCGTGGGTTTGCTCCTCTGCGCCGTCGAAAACGTGGAGCCTGAGAACCAAATGACACACAAAGCAACGTTAGCAATACGACGAGGAGTTTCAGTGTTTCTGCTCGAAAGGAAGCCAAACTTTGACAATGTGGACTTTGGGTTTGGATCAGCACAGTTCATCATAGCAGCAGGATGTTGTGACAGTAATCTGATTACTGAGTGTGTGTGAAGTTTTACACTTGAACAAAAGAACTTTTGCAAACCTTTCATGTACAACAAAGACTCATTTTTTGTCACCCGATTGATGTCACCCGAACACCTGCTGATGAGTCCACTGATAAGCAATAATTAGCACTGAACTTCACCACCCTGCCTAGTTTAATTGCATTTCCCTGCTGAGCGACTGTCGGCGATTTCAGAGTCAGGAAACCCTCCAACACAAAGGTCTTTTCAGTACCAAAGTCTATCTTCGTGTTGCTCTTCCTCAAATAAAATCTATCCAGAAAATGGAGGGAAATTTGTACTAAAAAGTCTTTAATTGGCCAGTATGAGCAGGAAGCATTTTTGTGTTAAAATGACTGGCAAAACACACAGAAGTACGATGCATGTTGAAGAGATTGTCGTGAAACAGTAATTATACTGCATAAGGATAAAAGTCCAGTATTACACAGTTCTATCTGTCAGTCTGTGGCTATCAAACCTGTTCTGGTTTGGCCCTGAAAAATGTTCACCCCCAACACCATACTTTTTATCATCAAGAAAAATGATCCAAATTCAATTTTAAGGGTCAGCTTGACAGCATCAGAAAACTATTAATAAATTTATCTTAAATAAATTCAGTCGGATTAGTTTTTTCACCTGTTCACCTGTGCCTACAGTGACTCAAGGCCCTCCAGACACACCAAGACACCAATTGGAGAAAGAAGAAAAATATGCAAATTGTATGACAACTGCTTGCTGCTCAACAGAAACAGACAGACAGAAACCTGTCAGGTGGGATGTGAAGATTTAAACTTGTGAGACTTCATTCTATCTGTCAGCGTTGATGTAAGAACCTCAGCCCAGTGTCTACAACCAGAGCTCCCTTTACTGCGAGCGACCGTCCACATAGCTACTTGGATAGTTTCCTGTTTCTCTGACCATTTGGACCTGAAGCTGAAGCATCTGAGAGAAAAGAAGTCACTCACTTCCTTCTGCTCGTCCAGGTGTCTCCTCCTGGATCGGTGAGACCCGTGTGAGCCCAAAGCAGCAAAACTGAAGCAATATGATCCCGGTGTCCCATAACTATCAGTTCAGACATTTCATGTATGTCGCTCTTGTCGTGACCAAGGTCGGTTTCATGCTGCTGCTCTGGAGCTACAGGTGAGTGAAACTACTAAGCCTGGTCTGCTCTGACCGTGATTTGAGATTCATTCAACTGGACTCCAGCTGTGGCCTGACGTGTGGCGGATACGGAGGAGGGAGGTCATATTGGAACTACTTTTTCTCTGGAAAATCAGTGTGACACATCTCATATTAAATACACTGTCAGCAGTGTATCAAGCCTCCCTTTGTGGGTTTATCTGCATTCATCTGAATGTCTTCATTTGAGTTCACATATGATTTGTCTTTGTTTAAACTGGATAAGGTCTGTCTCAAAAAAGAGAAAAGAGTGAGACTTCCTGCTTAAAAAAGAAAGATTAAATAATAGAAAAACTACACTCAGAACAACAGGCTTCATGATGAGGCTCCTCGTCTCTCACCTCTGGACTTGTTCTTTGAACGTCACTTTAAAATTTAATGTCATTTGACAAAATCATTTGCTGTGGACAGGACAGGGACAACAGACCACAGCAGCAGACACAAGAATCTGACTGAGCCTCAGATCCCCGTCCAGGAACCGGTGCCTCCACAATGTGGTCTGGGACGAGTAGGTAAGGCAGCCCTTCTCTGACTGCTGCTCACTGCTGTGGTCTTCAGAAAATGTGACATGTCACCTGAACTTCCTGTTCTCATCAGCTGCTGTTTATTATCTTAGAGTTCCTGTCCCTGAACTCCCTCGCGGTCATTATCAGTTCACTGGAATGTTATTAATCGTTTTTCACTGTTGTTGGTGTTCTGAACATTTATTACGCTTTTATTTTGTGTGTATGCTTTTTCCCCATTTGCATCCATCAGAAATTCAATACGGTATGAAAATAAGACACGTGACACACAGACTCCTTTTATTCCTGACCGTAACAAGTTGTAAATACAACATATAGTTAACAGCCCGCTGCAGCTCCTAAACACACAAAAGCGTGACGACAGAGATAAGCTTAACTCGCGACATTCAAGCTAGTAGCTAACGCCAAAACATCACAATAAGCACCGAGCGTGGGTTAACCCTAGGATTTCAGGGCAGTGGTGGCAAGTTCGACTCTTTTTACTGAATCGAATCATTCACTCTCGAACAGTAAATTGACATTTTTGAGTCATTTCGTTCATTTTTACAGCAGGTGGCGCTGTAGCCTTCTTGTGAGTGTTGTAAAAAAGGCTGCGGTTCACAAACACTAATTACAGAAGGCAACATGGTTTGCTTCAGCTGACAAAGTATAACACACAAAATGCCACAAGCAATTCAAACCATGTGAAACCTGGGAAAGTAAATACACACCACAATAAAGTGACTTGTGTCCTGCATCCTCCCTGTCGTTGTTGTTTAACAGCGCGACAGTGACGAGGTCCTGTCACGTGACAAATGAACGAAAGAATGAAAGACCAATCCATATGAACGATCCGTGAACGAACCGTAGTGCAGGCTACTCGCCACACAGCCTGAGGACGCACAGTTGAGTGAGTCGTGAACTGATCATATCTGTTTCCTGTCCTGCTGACTGAGCTTATGCAGCTGCCTGTCATGTAGCGAGAGAACGTACTGCATGAAAATGAACGAATCGCTCACTGAGAGGACTTATTACTCCCAAGTCATATAGAAGATTAGTTCATACTGAACGAATCGTTCAGGAACGAAACATCACTATTTCAGGGTTAAGACTTCTTTCCAGGGTACATCACTTTGGTAACTTGTTCTGCATTCCTAACCTGAACAGGTTATGATGGCGATAACAGATCAGCAGTTTTAAAAGCACCGTCTACTGACTGATCAGTTCTTTAGAAAGCACACTTGTGCGATTGTTTTGTTGACAACCAATCACTGTTATCGCTTACTTCTTCTGCCAGCCTTTCAAACAAAAATCAAATCAACACCAGACACCTGCAGCCTGCAGGGTGGGTCGATTAAACCGCAGTTTACAACTCATGAACAGTGTTGTGCCTGAACGCGTTCAGTGAACGATCATTCATGAGCGTTCATGTTTTGGGGCGAACGTGAATTAAACGTGCTGTATTTCTGCTTGATGAACGTTATTATGAACGCGTTCATTATGGCGTTTGTGAACGGCGCTCTCTCACAGTATAACTTTGTTCAAGAGTGTGCCAGATTTCCACAGAGCCTTCCGGGTGAAAACCCAGGCTAAACACACCGTAAACAGCCCTTAATGTAGCGGAAAAACCAGCGAACCTGGCAACAGGTGTCATACCTGTTGCACTAACAAATACGTCATCAAAATACGGAGCGTGGACGACGGCAGTGCTAACTCGGACCGCAAACAGTATACTGCAGTTTAGAATGATCTCCTTTCTTTTGAATGCCTGGTATATTTATCTAGTACTACTTTCTTTGATGTGAATTGTTTCCAGGTTTGGAAAAGTGTTGAAATGGAAAAACATTTGCACCTTAATGACTACAGTCCTGTTTTTGTTTTCATAATAAAGATAAAACCATTCAAGTGGCAAGTTTTTCCTCATGTTTTTCAGAATATACTATAGGGCTGAAAGCTGCAGATGCTGCTAGTGTGGACTGAATGGGCGGCAACAAAGCGCAGTGAAATGCCAGTATTTTGAGGACTGTCGTCTCAATGCTAATGTAAAGCCTGGTTGGATAAGGATTCAAAATTGGATACGAAGATGAATCTGACACATAGTTTCAGTGTTAAAACTGATACAGTAATTCCTTTCTGTGGTTCTCTATGGACTGTGGCAATAATTTCGACAAAGATTAGCTCGCAGCAGTGTACTGAAGAAAAAAAAGAGCCATGAACTAGTTCATTTTTGGAACCTTCAACTTAGTTCAAAATTTTGAATTCTGAAAAATGAACTGAACTACTTCATTTTAAAATTTGTGAACTGAACTTTGAACTAGTTCATGTAGAAAGTGAACTTTCCCAACTCTGCTCGTGAGGACTTATTTTCCATCCTTTCTTTTCTTTTGATAATATTGTTCTCACCAGGTCAATTTTCAAGCGGATGAGGCAGGATATAAACAAGCCAATAGCTGATCCAAATCATCATCTAAACACTTTATTGAGAGGTAGAGTTGATCCTGAGGTACCAACGATGTCAATAACATCCCTGCATTGCACAACTGTGCAGACAACTGAGGAAATGATAGAAATGATGGCTGAGACCACATTAAGAAGTATGTGGTAAAAAGTATAATTCACTGTGTCATCACTCCAAATGAAACTTTTCTGCTGCTGTGTTGTGAGAGCAGAGAAAATACGCAGATTAACATCTTGGTTTAACATTTTGCACTCATGCAGTTTCTCTGGGACAATTTGTGGTGGTCAACGGGACGAAGACGCTGCTATTGTCAGCTTATCTGGAGCACCGCTCGGCACCAAAGGTTAGCGAAGAGACCGAACTCGGCCAGGTTTTACTCCGTGTGCTGCTCAGTTTCAAACAGGCCTCACAGTTACTGACAAGCTGACTGATAAGACAGGAGAAACATAAACACCATTCAAACACACTCAAAGACTAATGCACACAGAAAGGGAGAAATATTACTATGCCATGACAGGAAACATCATCTCAACCATTAGTGACTGTAAGCATAACTAAACCTAACATTTTGCCAAAGCTTATTCTGCTTATTCAGGTATTACAGTGTAACAAAACAATAATAAAGTGTATTTGCTAACCTCCTTGTCCTCTGCAGCAGGTTCGTGTTATTGCAGTGGTGCTGAGGAGCGAGCAGGTAGATTATCGCTGCCTTCTCTGTTGTCAGGAGCAAACGCTCAACTCTACAGGTATCAGGAACATCCACAGCGATCACTTTGGCTTTCCATACGGGACGGCAGACATCATGTGTCCTCTGCCCTCAGGCTGTGAGAACCCATCTCACATCACTGTGACCTCCGCTGCAGCCGACTCTGAAGGTACTGAGGGGTTTCTCAGCATAGCAGGGCTGTGGGGACGGCAACATGGATGTGTGTGGTATCACTCAGTATCAACCCTGCTGACTTTGGTGATTCTCACAGTCATTCAATTTTACAGAATAATATATGATTTTAGGTATAATTCAGTGAATACCTGCAGTGTTTGATCCATCCGTCCATCAGCAGACATTTGGCGTCTTCAAAGTCTTCCTATTTGATGGCACTGGACTTTAAGAGTACAGTTGAAGAACTGACATAACGTGTCTGTGGTTCTTTTCTGTGTTCTCAGAGAAACATGAAAAACAGTTTTTGGAGGTGAAGAACCAGAATGCCAAAAGGGACTCCTTTTCTTACAACTTCACTGTCTGCTTCTCCACCATGTTTGACTTCAAAAACGTGCTGCAGGTAACATCACATATTTCTGATTTCCAGTGGTGGGCCATGCATTTGGTACCTGGACCTTCAGTGGAGACATACCTCATTTAAATCACCGCTTAATACAAACACAATACTATCACGTCGCAATTATAGCGAACCCCAGCCAGACAATGGAGAAGCGTACTGATGTTCAAGAAGCTTTTAATTATGCTCAGCCTTTATTCTTCCTGATACACCGTAAGAGCTAAAGGACAGGTAAAATAAAATTAGCTCTTATAAACAAATAAAATATAAACTGTTTGCCTTATAACCATGTGAAATGTGGCTTCTTTTAGCTCAATGTCACCATCATTCACGGAGACTAAAATTAGCGTGACCGTCAATACAGTTGTTAGCATCGCAACACATTTATCACAATAAACAAAACTCACAAATCCATACATAAACATATTTTCCACGTGATACCTTGTTCCCAATTCTAGCTGGGTGCTTAAACAAACAGTTAATCCTTATCTTGAAACGTAATGATATTTTTAGCTGTTCTGTGGTTCCGTGTCATCTGTGTGAATGGAAGTCAGTATTACCCGCTTTTTACTAGCGCAACCGCTACTTCCGCACAAGGAACACCTTATTTCTGGCATCTATTTTGGAGTTACTTACAGCTATTATAAAAAAAAACATTGATACTATCCAAAAACGCAATATGACAAGGTGTGGCATTAGGGAGAGAGGAATTTCGCATGTTGAGGATAATTACCATTATCCTCTTGTTGTATTAATACAACAAGAAACACAGTCTTCCTGTTTCATTGGTTTTAATCCCCCTGAGGCTTCCTCTCACAAACCGCAATGGCCCTTCACATATCAGGGATTGTTGTGGTTCCTAAAAGGTCAACTGGAAGTCACGCTTGTTAACTCCTTGTTGTTTATAGGCTATTATTTTCATGCCTCTAAAGTGTGTCAGCCTGTCAACCTGTGTTCCTCTGTAGCTGGTCCAGAGTCTGGAGATGCTGCAGTTGCTGGGGGTGAACAGAGTTGTCATCTACAAGACCAGCAACAGTCCTGAAACACAGCGCATACTGGACTACTACACACACAAAGGTGGAGTACAATGGAGGTGGAGGTGGAATATTTTGGAACTTTTGTGATTAACACTTTGCTCGCCTCACCTTTCAGCACAATCGTATAAAAACTGTGAACAGAGCAGCTGAACTTGCACTGACCTCCTTCCTTCAGCTCCTCAGGAGGAGTTCAGGAGGAACTTCATGGATTATTGATGTTGAGACAAAAAGCTGTTCAAGTATTTCATAGGACAAAACAAGTCCACAGGTTTGTGACAGCAGTGTGCTCCTTTAACCAGAAACACAAGTCAAACAAGTAAAAAGACACCAACACCAACAAAACACCTTTTGACAGGTGACTTGTTACAGGAAGTCACATTTCAGAACCAGACTTCTCTTAAACTGGAAATCCCAAAAGACCAAACTTATTGGCCGCTGTGTCCAACTGCAGGCCGAACTGAAGTACTTTGTCAAAGTCCAAGTAACAGCTTCCTGCTCGCTGACCATCGAGGTGGACGAGCCAGGCCATAGAAATCATTAGGCCTCAAGTCTCAGTGGAAGCTAGAAGGGAGCAGAAGTAGTCCAACACGACCTGCCATGATGGTCATCACTAATGAGAAGCCTTCATTAACAGATGTCTACATTATATCTTCACATGGAGCTGATAGACTGTGGAGCTTCTGTCGAGTTCATCAGAAGGTGAAGCTGTTGTCTCAGCAGGAGCAGGACGAAGCTCTCAGTCTCACTCCCGTTACAGAGCACGCTCAAGTCAGAAACACTGGAATAGGTCCCAGCACCGGTGTCGGATCAGCGGGATGCTCGGTATCCCACGCTGACTGGTGGCAGCTGAACACTACTCTCCGTATGTTCTCGGATGTGGCGCTGGAAACTGTAGAAGATTCCTGAAATGGCGGCTCCATCTGTGGAGAAAACTCACAGATTGGTGAAGAAAAAAAGGACGGTTTTGTGCAGCTTTGACAGCTTTGTGCACGATGTCGTCCCCATGTGTGCATGTAGACCATCCTGATTGGTGTGCCATGTTGGCGGTGATTCGGGAGAACTTTACATGTGGTGTCCAGTGGAGGGCGGAGCCTGTGTGAGGCAGAACCTCATTCAGCTGTGACACTGCTGTAGGACAGTGAAGCTTAAACTAAAACTTGGCTGCTAACTTGTGTGTCTCTAATTCTTCCACTGTCTCCTCCTCAGGTTTAGTCGAGGTGATTCCATGGCCCATGACCAGATTTCTGCACGTATCTCGAGGCTTTATGCCTCAGTACGATCCAGGTGACATCCACTACTTTGGCCAAATTCCCGCTCTCAATGACTGTCTGTACAGATATATGTACCAGTCCAGGTACATCGCCCTGCAGGATGTGGACGAGCTGATTCTGCCACAGTCAGCCAACAGGTGGCGCTTTCTTTACATGTTTTGATAAATCTGCCTTTGGTGCTTTGGCTCGTATCAAATCTTATCCAGCTGTTACAGGACACTAACTGGATGAGATAAAATCTCAGATCACAAGACAAGACAACTTCATTTGTATAGTCCATTTTTACAAGCAACATCCTCTGCCTTTCGACCCTCACATCGACTAAGGAAAAACTTTAAAAAACCTTTAACAAGGAAAAAAAATGTGAGAAACCTCAGGGTGAGCAACAGAGGAGGGATCCCTCACCCAGGACAGGCAGACGTGCAATGGATGTCGTACAGGCAGGAAAGCAGTTAACAACATGACATATGTGACAGATGGGGAATATTCAGTCAGGGGAGAGCTGATGGAGGCTGATGGAGGCAGTTCCTGGTGGACAGGCTGGGCCCTGAACAGGGAAAGCAAGAGCAGCAAGTTGGTTGATGAGCAGGGGCGGCAGGCAGGGTAGAAGCACAGGGAAGGAGGTGGTGCAGGTGGAGGTTGGTGCTGGTGGTTCAAGCTCTGGAGAAATCTGTGAACACACAGAGAGAGTGCAAGACACCAAGGCCAGACCACACAGTATAACAGATAATGACAGAACAGCAAATGTGTAGGAGAAGAGAAGAGAGGAGAGGAGGCGAGGCGAGGAGAGGAGAGGAGAGTAGATGGCTCCTTGTATCCTGATGTGTCCCCCAGCAGTCTAAGCCTGTGGTAGCATAGCTATAAAATGGTTCATTTACATGAGCTAGCCCTAACTAAAAGCTCTATTATAGAGGAATGTGGAGAGAGTGTCTGCCTCTCTGACCCATGGAGAGAGTTGGTTCCACAGTAGTGGAGCCCGGTAGCTGAACGTTCTACCTCCCAGTCTGTCAAAAATTACTCCAAGATTCCTCACGGCTGTAATAGAGTTAAAGGCGATGCTATCCAAGGTGGTGGCCCAGCTAGAAAAAGAGTCCCTGAGATGTTTTGGTCCAAATACAATAATTCTGTTTTTTCTGAATTAAGTAATAAGAAGATGGAGGACATCCAGGACTTAATGTCTTTCAGACAGTTTTCCAAATTGATAAGGTGGCTTCTGTCATCTGGTTTTACAGATAAGTATAGCTGTGTATCATCAGCATAACAATGAAAATTGATGGAGCGCTTCCAGATAATATTTCCTTATTGAGGCATGTAGAGAGTGAAAAGTATTGGCCCTAATACTAAACCCTGAGGTACACCATGAGTAACTTTACTATATTTGGAGCAATTATGATTAATGTTAACAAACTGATACCCGTGAGATAAACAAACTGATACCTGTCAGATACTACTACTGAGAAGAGTTTTAACGTTTCAGACAAACAAAAAGAGAAATACAAAAAAGTACACTTATGAATAACTAATCAAAGGATAAACAATTTTTAGTGTTACAAAGTATTTATTACCTGTTTATACTTTTCTTTCACTTTACTACTACTTGAAATACAGTGTATCTTTATTGTTTATAATGTTCATACAGCACTTACTGATGCTTCCTATACAGTCACATAGTGTGTTATAAAACATTTATTCTTTATATTCTGTTTGTCAGTCTCACTTGTTGGTCTTAAAAATGTTACCCATGCGTGTTTTTAATTGTTTTATTTTCAGCTGGTTGGAGCTGTTGCCCCAGCTGGAAAAGAATTACGGCCGTGATCGATGTTACATGTTTGAGAATTTCGTGTTTCCCACCACCGTCGCTCGGCCTCCTCCTTCCCCCGACAATCTGACCCTCTGCTGCCCCAGCTGGAAGTTTGTGCCTGGGCAGAACTTCCTGCACCACCTGTACCACGAACCCAACCATAAAATTCTTTTCAGCAACTTCAAGATCATAGTGAACCCTCGAGCCGCGGTCACCCTGACCGTCCACGGAGTGCTGAATCCAGGGAATCTCTGCGCGTGGGTGGACAGGAGTATCGCTCGCTTGTACCACACAAGGTAGATTTTCTAATGCAAGAAAAACAATAAAACAAATTGGGAACAGAAAATCATCACATGAATTTAAGTTGAGTTGAGTATTTTACCATTAAATTACCCATCAAGGGCGGCACGGTGGTGCAGTGGTTAGCACTGTCGCCTCATAGCAAGAGGGTTACAGGTTCGAATCCCGGTCTGGGCCCTTCTATGTGGAGTTTGCATGTTCTCCCTGTGCCTGCGTGGGTTTTCTCCGGGTTCTCCGGCTTCCTCCCACAATTCCAAAAACATGCACATTAGGTTAACTGGCTACTCTAAATTGCCCCTAGGTGTGAGTGTGAGAGTGTGTGGTTGTCTGTTTTTGTGTGTTGGCCCTGCGATTGACTGGCGACCAGTCCAGGGTGAACCCCGCCTCTTGCCCGTAGTCAGCTGGGATAGGCTCCAGCTCCCCCGCGACCCTGACGGATAAGCGGTATAGAAAATGGATGGATTACCCATCAAACCAACATCAAACATTGGCTGTAGATGAGCGGTGGTCAGTGGACTGCAGTGTGCAGCCTGACCAGCAGATGTCACTAAATCCTACACACTGGACATTTAAAAAAAATCTCTCAAGTGCAAACTTTTTCCCCTCTTTGGTGTTGGTGTTCGGCTCAGTTTGTGTTCAAATGTCACGTCTGTGCTTTCTGTGTGTGCAGAGCTCCCAGACAATTCCAGCTGACGCCGGACAAACTGGTTTATGACGGCCGACTGCTCAGCTACAGCCGCCTCTTGATCCCGGCGGTCAATACTGTGCTCACAGAAAGTGGACTTCTGCCGCAGGACGACTAAGAGCAGATTCTGTTCGTGTCATATGTGGGTGTGGGTGTATGTGCGTCTCCAAAAATAAGAACCGAGGTGTGATAAGCTGACGTGATTCGTATTGCTAACCTGCTAACCTGTTATGACACATTTATGAGCTACTTTTTCTTTTCCTTTTTACTTTAAACCTCTTGATCACTTTTGTCATATTTGAATAAAACCTCTGAATAAAGTCCTTTTTCAGAGGCTTTAAAGTGCAAAGCAAAATTATGAAGTTCACATTTTCTGACTAAACTGATTTTAAGCTTTTAACATGTTTTTTTATGGTCAGCTGACAGGATACACTGGACTGTAATTACAGCTTGTAATTAAAGCTTCAGACTGGAAACTATTCTGATTTTCACAGTTCTTTTAAATAACTGAAATTTAATTTTAGTTTCCACTAAGAGTGTATTTGTCATGTAAGAGCAGAATGTTAACTTGTTAGTTTAAATGTTAAGGCAGCAAAGCAACACTTTGATATGTATTTCATGCAGTGCAGATTCACATGCAAATAAAAGCAGCTCATTCTTAATTCATTTTTAATTATAAAGAGTTATTTATTATGAGCTACATTTTGAGAGACATTTTGGAGTATTTTTGTGACCGTCTGCTGTGCACACATTCATACAGATATAATAATATTTTTACAATAATAAAAATCTAATTCTCTACTTAAAGAGCATGGAGTCTCCAACTGCGACCATCTTGAGCCACTAAAGAGGAGTTACAGAGTATTTCATCCATATTTCTCTTGATTTGCTTCTGACTCAACTGTGAATGTGTTGCAGTACCACAGGGCGACCACTGGATGGCACTGAACGTTAATGTTCGCGTCAACTGTCGGCCCCACGCGTCAAGACAATCTTTCAAAATAAAACAACCCAAAGCAACAAGAGTCTTTTGTTTGTTTCAAAACTAAGTGCACAACATTAACACTGAAATGACAACACAACAATAGTAATCCAACATAAACTGATATCCTGATAGTTCAGGGAGGTGCAATCCCAAAGTCCTGAAAAACTCCCGAGGCAGCATCAGAAGAGAGAGGCTTCAGGAGGGGGCACTGCTGGCCTTAAATCCTCTCAGCCGTGGGCTTTAACTTTGTGTCTTTATGATGGCAGATAAAAGCAGCTACTATTCAACAGTATTTAAAACATTACTTACACTTAATCTGGCTAATTGTGAACCTCAATTTTAAACGGTAAACGGCTTTATTGTCTAAACTTACAAGGTATTTGAACATGTGAGTCGTGATTTTGCACCAACCTAACTGTAACAGATGGAAACTTTGAATAATCGGAGTGTTTAGTGGTCTGAACTGAGAATCGTCTGAAGCTGCTTTGATATGAAATGAGATTAAATGAACTGAAAACATCACGTGTCAATTTGCTTGGTATGAGTTGCACTAATATTTAACTTTGTCCACTTTATATTGTTTCAATGACAACACAGTTTCATGCACTATGTAGCCTGGCTGAAACAATTAGTGCTGTTTAATACTCGGTTAACTTAATTACTTGAAACCCAAAACCTGCAGTAAAAATACTGTTTACCTGCAGCTCCACACTCACTGCTGGGCTCAAATCTGATGGCTGAGCACATCAATTCAAAACCTTTTCATGAAGTCAGTGGACGGGAGAGTCATGCTTCCATTTAGCAATAAAATATACAAATAGCATAATCAAACACCTTTTGGGTCAGATGATGTCATGCGCATATTTTACATGCTTTGGGGATGTATACATATATAAATATATATAGTGTGTACCATGTACAGGTAGGCCTAAATGTTTATGAATAATATAAATAACTGAAGATATTGTTTGGTTTTTCTTTTCATTTCATCCTGCTTCAGTCTCAGCTCCACTCGTGTTGTTTGTGTCTTTGCTTCCTTTTTTCCAAACTCAACAATCAGCTCTTTGGTTTAATTGATGCTGAGCAGCAGATGTTTCCACAGTGAATTTGTCCTGTCTGGGACTAATTATTGAGCAACGATGCTAAAAGAGCAAAGAAATAGTCGCAGAGAGGCTAAATAGGGGAAAAACCTGCTGGTCTCGCTGGCTTATCAAGAAAAAAATCACTCCAAAAGATGTGTTACGATTAGGAGATTTACAGTAAAACGATTTCCCAGTGTAAAAACAACGTTTAACAACATCTTCAATTGTGGTACGAGCAATATGAAAAGGTGACGGTCAGCAAAAGTAGGACATCCCCCTTCACCCCCTCAGTTCATTCACAAAACGCCAGGCGAAGAACAGCTGATATGACTACGACCTGCTGACTCCGCCCACCATGTGACTCACATCCCCATCTGTGACCAATACAAACTGAATCTGACATGTAACAAACTAAACACCACAAAGTCGACAAATACCATCAGCTGGCACCTACACTAAGAAAGGTCGATCGTATATGGCAGCTCGTTTCTACTGGTTTGTGTGTGAGTCTATACACCAGGCTACCTGTTCTTGGCTCCAGGTGGGTCTGGAGGTTCACCTGAGTCCCCCGCTGAGAGCTGGAAGTGCTCCCCGGAGGTCTCTTGGATGTGGAGTTTTTCCAGCCCTCTCAGTGCACCTTTTTACAGAGAGGTCATAAACACTGCTAGGAAAAATGTTTCAACGGCGTCATCACGCCCGAGTGTGTGGTTCTGTGAGACTGAGATGGCAATAAGGATCTTTTACTGTCCCTGTTCTGTGGCGGCTCGTCCTCGTCCTCTGAGGGTACCTCGTGTTGTATCCCCAGTTTGCAGACTTTTTCAGCTGATGTTCTTCCGGCCAGTTGGGGGGGGGCACATAGTTCTGACATCACCCACCCAGTCTTGGCATGAACTGAGAAATGTGACACACACACACACACACACACACTGCTTCAGCACAATTTAATTACCTGTAATGCACTGACGATCTGTGGAGGCGGCGGCCTCCACAGATCGTCAGTGTGTTTATTTTTAGCTGCAGCCTCTGAGCCGTTCACCGTTCACCTGTGAGCCTCTCTCTGTCACTCTCTCACTTTGCTCCCCTCAGTTTGTCTGCCAGGCAGAGTTTCCTCCCAGGCTGCGTGACGCGTCATAAGCTTTTAGTTTGGGCAGCACGGCGGCTCAGCGGCTCGAAGGTCGTGGGTTTGCTCCTCTGCGCCGTCGAAAACGTGGAGCCTGAGAACCAAATGACACACAAAGCAACGTTAGCAATACGACGAGGAGTTTCAGTGTTTCTGCTCGAAAGGAAGCCAAACTTTGACAATGTGGACTTTGGGTTTGGATCAGCACAGTTCATCATAGCAGCAGGATGTTGTGACAGTAATCTGATTACTGAGTGTGTGTGAAGTTTTACACTTGAACAAAAGAACTTTTGCAAACCTTTCATGTACAACAAAGACTCATTTTTTGTCACCCGATTGATGTCACCCGAACACCTGCTGATGAGTCCACTGATAAGCAATAATTAGCACTGAACTTCACCACCCTGCCTAGTTTAATTGCATTTCCCTGCTGAGCGACTGTCGGCGATTTCAGAGTCAGGAAACCCTCCAACACAAAGGTCTTTTCAGTACCAAAGTCTATCTTCGTGTTGCTCTTCCTCAAATAAAAACTATCAAGAAAATGGAGGGAAATTTGTACTAAAAAGTCTTTAATTGGCCAGTATGAGCAGGAAGCATTTTTGTGTTAAAATGACTGGCAAAACACACAGAAATACGATGCATGTTGAAGAGATTGTCGTGAAACAGTAATTATACTGCATAAGGATAAAAGTCCAGTATTACACAATTGGAGAACGAAGAAAAATATGCAAATTGCATGACAACTGCTTGCTGCTCAACCCACCTGACAGAAACCTGTCAGGTGGGTTGAAGATTTAAACTTGTGAGACTTCATTCTATCTGGCAGCGTTGATATAAAATCCTCAGCCCAGTGTCTACAACCAGAGCTCCCTTTACTGCGAGCGACCGTCCACATAGCTACTTGGATAGTTTCCTGTTTCTCTGAGCGTTTGGACCTGAAGCTGAAGCATCTGAGAGAAAAGAAGTCACTCACTTCCTTCTGCTCGTCCAGGTGTCTCCTCCTGGATCGGTGAGACCCGTGTGAGCCCAAAGCAGCAAAACTGAAGCAATATGATCCTGGTGTCCTACAACAGTCAGTTCAGACATTTCATGTATGTCGCTCTTGTCGTGACCAACGCCGGTTTCATGCTGCTGCTCTGGAGCTACAGGTGAGTGAAACTACTAAGCCTGGTCTGCTCTGACCGTGATTTGAGATTCATTCAACTGGACTCCAGCTGTGGCCTGACGTGTGGCGGATATGGAGGAGGGAGGTCATATTGGAACTACTTTTTCTCTGGAAAATCAGTGTGACACATCTCATATTAAATACACTGTCAGCAGTGTATCAAGCCTCCCTTTGTGGGTTTATCTGCATTCATCTGAATGTCTTCATTTGAGTTCACATATGATTTGTCTTTGTTTAAACTGGATAAGGTCTGTCTCAAAAAAGAGAAAAGAGTGAGACTTCCTGCTTAAAAAAGAAAGATTAAATAATAGAAAAACTACACTCAGAACAACAGGCTTCGTGATGAGGCTCCTCGTCTCTCACCTCTGGACTTGTTCTTTGAACGTCACTTTAAAATTTAATGTCATTTGACAAAATCATTTGCTGTGGACAGGACAGGGACAACAGACCACAGCAGCAGACACAAGAATCTGACTGAGCCTCAGATCCCCGTCCAGGAACCGGTGCCTCCACAATGTGGTCTGGGACGAGTAGGTAAGGCAGCCCTTCTCTGACTGCTGCTCACTGCTGTGGTCTTCAGAAAATGTGACATGTCACCTGAACTTCCTGTTCTCATCAGCTGCTGTTTATTATCTTAGATTCTTAGATTCTTTTTCCCCATTTGCATCCATCAGAAATTCAATATGGTATGAAAATAACTGGTACTGTACAGTCTGCTCCCACGTTTATCTGAAATCAGAAAAAATAATCACTTTAATCATGCTTTTCATCAACATAACGAACTTAAAAGCACAGCACTTTTTCTACTGAAAGGTTCACACTGCAACCTCTGGGTGTGGTCAGCAGAGAGCAGAGAAAATACGCAGATTAACATCTTGGTTTAACATTTTGCACTCATGCAGTTTCTCTGGGACAATTTGTGGTGGTCAACGGGACGAAGACGCTGCTATTGTCAGCTTATCTGGAGCACCGCTCGGCACCAAAGGTTAGCGAAGAGACCGAACTCGGCCAGGTTTTACTCCGTGTGCTGCTCAGTTTCAAACAGGCCTCACAGTTACTGACAAGCTGACTGATAAGACAGGAGAAACATAAACACCATTCAAACACACTCAAAGACTAATGCACACAGAAAGGGAGAAATATTACTATGCCATGACAGGAAACATCATCTCAACCATTAGTGACTGTAAGCATAACTAAACCTAACATTTTGCCAAAGCTTATTCTGCTTATTCAGGTATTACAGTGTAACAAAACAATAATAAAGTGTATTTGCTAACCTCCTTGTCCTCTGCAGAAGGTTCGTGTTATTGCAGTGGTGCTGAGGAGCGAGCAGGTAGATTATCGCTGCCTTCTCTGTTGTCAGGAGCAAACGCTCATCTCTACAGGGATCAGGAACATCCACAGCGATCACTTTGGCTTTCCATACGGGACAGCAGACATCATGTGTCCTCTGCCCTCAGGCTGTGAGAACCCATCTCACATCACTGTGACCTCCGCTGCAGCCGACTCTGAAGGTACTGAGGGGTTTCTCAGCATAGCAGGGCTGTGGGGACGGCAACATGGATGTGTGTGGTATCAGTCAGTATCAACCCTGCTGACTTTGGTGATTCTCATAGTCATTCAAATTTACAGAATAATATATGATTTTAGGTATAATTCAGTGAATACCTGCAGTGTTTGATCCATCCGTCCATCAGCAGACATTTGGCGTCTTCAAAGTCTTCCTATTTGATGGCACTGGACTTTAAGAGTACAGCTGAAGAACTTTAGGTTATTTGCATAACCCCGGTTCTCTGAGTAATATGAGTGAGATGTCTCACTATCGGATGCACGCCTCACTGCAGACCTCAGAAGCATCAATCTCATTATACCAATCCTGACTGGCTGGTGGAACCTGTCCGTCCGCCCCAGGTAGTGCCATCTACCTTAAATAGTTCATGCGGACGGCAACACGTTATTCAAGATAAGCACCTCCTCTCACTCGCCCAAGCAAGAAGGGTTGTCTGGTGAGACATCTCACTCATATTAATCAGAGAACCGGGGTTATGAAAATAACCTAATGTTCTCTGATTAATATTTCGCTCGATGTCTCACTATGGGATATGGTTGCTCCCGTATTGCCAGACAAGCTTATCAAGTGTCCACCAACCCACAGGCAAAAATACTCTGTTCCCGTCAGGACAACAAAACCGCTCGTGCCACACACTAACATATAGAAACAGACAAAAGTGAGAGGCGAGGACCAACTCGCCGCAGCACAGATGTCCTGAACAGAAACTCTGAACTGAATGACTGAACTGAATGAGGCCCAGGATGCGGCCAAGCCCCGAGTCGAGTGTGCTCGCAGGCCCACAGGTGACTGCGAACCCTGACTCGTATAAGCAAAAGCAATCGCCTCCACCACCCAGTGGGACAGACGCTGCTTTGTGACAGGTTTCCCCTTATGAGGGTTAGCCCAGGAGACGAACAGCTGATCGCTCCTCCTGACACCCCTCGTCCTCTCCATGTACGATCTGGCTGTGGTATCCAAAACCACAGCCAGATCCCATGGTGGTACCAGTGGTCTGGACACGGGGAGAAACCTGCATGCTCCCTTCATAAAACGGCAAACCAGCGGGTGCTGGCTCGTTGTTTGCTTCCGAAACCCCACATGACGGGCGGCGATAGCTGCCAAGTACACTTTAACTGTGGAGAATGCTTTCCGTTTGTCAATCAGGTCCTGGAAGAATGACAATATCACTCCTACTGGACACTGAAAGGGAATGTGGCCGTTTCTGTGACACCACCCCTCAAACAGTCTCCATTTACGGTCATACAGAGACCTAGTGGAGGAGGCTCGGGCACTTTGTATAGTGGAAATCACCCGCTGTGAAAGACCCACAGCTGACAGATTTAGCCACTCAGGGGCCAAGACCACAGCGCCAGGCGTTCTGAGTGCGGGTGGAAAACAGCCCCTCCCCCCCTGCGATAGCAGGTCCCTGCAGGGCTGAGCGCACATCAACTGATATATCTCCACTAGCCAGTGCATCACAGGCCAATGAGGAGCTATCAAAATCAGTGCGTGGCCGTGCTCTCTCACTCTGGACAGAGTGGGAGGTATCATACAGATGCAGAGAGTGAAACAGCGTGCACTGTACGTTGTCTCTCGAATCGACCAGATTCACCACGCCCCGACTGCAACAAGCCCATATCAGTTCCACAATATCCGGGTGTAGAATCCACTCCCTGTATACTGGGGCGCCCCTGGACAACAGGTTCGCTCCTGTGTTCAGGACTCCTGGCATGTGCGCCGCTCTCAGGGGGAGGAGACGACCGCAGCTCCACAGGATCAGTCTGTGTGCCAGCATGTGCAACTGACGGGTGCGCAATCCCCCCTGACGGTTGATATACGCCACCGTCGTCGTATTGTCCATCCTTGACACGAGCCGGGGACGTCGATAGCCAGCCGGCATGTTCCAGCCCTAGGCAACTCGCAGGCCTGGTGTGGGTCCTTGCTTGATATCTTATTCCCACAGCGACAGGGACGGGCCCCAGAGTCTCTGTGTCCTCTGGTGTGAGGGGTTCTAGCCTCCATTCCTCGCGAGCTGGTGTGCAGGCAGGGAGCAGAGGCAGGTAGCTGGTGTGCTACTGTGAAGAAACTGAGGGAATAGCTGGTGTGCAAACGCTTGGAACTCGATCAACCGTGGTGGGATGTCAAGGACAGCGCTAACCAGACTGTGGTGGGACGAGGAAAGCACAGAAAATTGATCTGGTGTGACCGACAAAGCAAAAAAATCTCCAAAGCTAGGTAGCACCCAGCGACAGAGGCTAAATAAGATCCATCTGTGGACAGTTAAGCTAGCTAGCCCAGGACACGAGGTATGCTCCGAGCGAGAAGAGGTGTTTGAATAACGCGTTGCCGTCCGCATGAACTATTTAAGGTAGATGGTACTACCTGGGGTGGACGGACAGGTTCCACCAGCCAATCAGGATTGGCGTAATGAGATTGGTGCTTCTGAGGTCTGCAGCGAGGCGTGCATCCCATAGTGAGACATCGAGCGAAATATTATGAAAGAGAACTGACATAACGTGTCTGTGGTTCTTTTCTGTGTTCTCAGAGAAACATGAAAAACAGTTTTTGGAGGTGAAGAACCAGAATGCCAAAAGGGACTCCTTTTCTTACAGCTTCACCGTCTGCTTCTCCACCATGTTTGACTTCAAAAATGCGCTGCAGGTAACATCACATATTACTGATTTCAATCTTGACCGAGACAGGAAGAGATAAGAAATACAAAACACCAAAAGAAAAGTGTAATTACTTACTCACGTTGCTTCTTCCTGTTTCATGGTTTTAATCCCCCTGAGGCTTCCTCTCATAAACCGCAATGGCCCTTCACATATCAGGGATTGTTGTGGTTCCTAAAAGGTCAACTGGAAGTCACGCTTGTTAACTCCTTGTTGTTTATAGGCTATTATTTTCATGCCTCTAAAGTGTGTCAGCCTGTCAACCTGTGTTCCTCTGTAGCTGGTCCAGAGTCTGGAGATGCTGCAGTTGCTGGGGGTGAACAGAGTTGTCATCTACAAGACCAGCAACAGTCCTGAAACACAGCGCATACTGGACTACTACACACACAAAGGTGGAGTACAATGGAGGTGGAGGTGGAATATTTTTGGAATTTTTGTGATTAACACTTTGCTTGCCTCACCTTTCAGCACTGAGACAAAAAACTGTTCAAGTATTTCATAGGACAAAACAAGTCCACAGGTTTGTGACAGCAGTGTGCTCCTTTAACCAGAAACACAAGTCAAACAAGGGGGCAGAAGTAGTCCAACAAGACCTGCCATGATGGTCATCACTAATGAGAAGCCTTGATGAACAGATGTCTACATTATATCTTCACATGGAGCTGATAGACTGTGGAGCTTCCGTCGAGTTCATCAGAAGGTGAAGCTGTTGTCTCAGCAGGAGCAGGACGAAGCTCTCAGTCTCACTCCCGTTACAGAGCACGCTCAAGTCAGAAACACTGGAATAGGTCCCAGCACCGGTGTCGGATCAGCGGGATGCTCGGTATCCCACGCTGACTGGTGGCAGCTGAACACTACTCTCCGTATGTTCTCGGATGTGGCGCTGGAAACTGTAGAAGATTCCTGAAATGGCGGCTCCATCTGTGGAGAAAACTCACAGATTGGTGAAGAAAAAAAGGACGGTTTTGTGCAGCTTTGACAGCTTTGTGCACGATGTCGTCCCCATGTGTGCATGTAGACCATCCTGATTGGTGTGCCATGTTGGCGGTGATTCGGGAGAACTTTACATGTGGTGTCCAGTGGAGGGCGGAGCCTGTGTGAGGCAGAACCTCATTCAGCTGTGACACTGCTGTAGGACAGTGAAGCTTAAACTAAAACTTGGCTGCTAACTTGTGTGTCTCTAATTCTTCCACTGTCTCCTCCTCAGGTTTAGTCGAGGTGATTCCATGGCCCATGACCAGATTTCTGCACGTATCTCGAAGCTGGCTGCCTCAGTACGATCCAGGTGACATCCACTACTTTGGCCAAATTCCTGCTCTCAATGACTGTCTGTACAGATATATGTACCAGTCCAGGTACATCGCCCTGCAGGATGTGGACGAGCTGATTCTGCCACAGTCAGCCAACAGGTGGCGCTTTCTTTACATGTTTTGATAAATCTGCCTTTGGTGCTTTGGCTCGTATCAAATCTTATCCAGCTGTTACAGGACACTAACTGGACTCACTACTGAGTAGAGTTTTAACTTTTTCAAAGGATAAACAATTGTTAGTGTTACAAAGCATTTATTAAGCATTCACTTTACTACTACTTGAAATACAGTGTATCTTTATTGTTTATAATGTTCATACAGCACTTACTGATGCTTCCTATACAGTCACATAGTGTGTTATAAAACATTTATTCTTTATATTCTGTTTGTCAGTCTCACTTGTTGGTCTTAAAAATGTTACCCATGCGTGTTTTTAATTGTTTTATTTCCAGCTGGTTGGAGCTGTTGCCCCAGCTGGAAAAGAATTACGGCCGTGATCGATGTTACATGTTTGAGAATTTCGTGTTTCCCACCACCGTCGCTCGGCCTCCTCCTTCCCCCGACAATCTGACCCTCTGCTGCCCCAGCTGGAAGTTTGTGCCTGGGCAGAACATCCTGCACCACCTGTACCACGAACCCAACCATAAAATCCTTTGGACCAACTTCAAGATCATAGTGAACCCTCGAGCCGCGGTCACCCTGACCGTCCACGGAGTGCTGAATCCAGGGAATCTCTGCGCGTGGGTGGACAGGAGTATCGCTCGCATGTACCACACAAGGTAGACTTTCTAGTGCAAGAAAAACAATAAAACAAATTGGGAACAGAAAATCATCACATGAATTTAAGTTGAGTTGAGTATTTTACCATTAAATTACCCATCAAACCAACATCAAACATTGGCTGTAGATGAGCGGTGGTCAGTGGACTGCAGTGTGCAGCCTGACCAGCAGATGTCACTAAATCCTACACACTGGACATTTAAAAGAAATCTCTCAAATGCAAACTTTTTCCCCTCTGTGGTGTTGGTGTTCGGCTCAGTTTGTGTTCAAATGTCACGTCTGTGCTTTCTGTGTGTGCAGAGCTGCCACAAAACCAAAGCTGACGCCGGACGAACTGGTTTATGACGGCCGACTGCTCAGCTACAGCCGCCTCTTGATCCCGGCGGTCAATACTGTGCTCACAGAAAGTGGACTTCTGCCGCAGGACGACTAAGAGCAGATTCTGTTCGTGTCATATGTGGGTGTGGGTGTATGTGCGTCTCCAAAAATAAGAACCGAGGTGTGATAAGCTGACGTGATTCGTATTGCTAACCTGCTAACCTGTTATGGCACATTTATGAGCTACTTTTTCTTTTCCTTTTTACTTTAAACCTCTTGATCACTTTTGTCATATTTGAATAAAACCTCTGAATAAAGTCCTTTTTCAGAGGCTTTAAAGTGCAAAGCAAAATTATGAAGTTCACATTTTCTGAACTAAAGATTAACCAATTTTAATCTTTTAACATGTTTTTTTACACTGGACTGTAATTACAGCTTGTAATTAAAGCTTCGGACTGGAAACTATTCTGATTTTCACAGTTCTTTTAAATAACTGAAATTTAATTTTAGTTTCCACTAAGAGTGTATTTGTCATGTAAGAGCAGAATGTTAACTTGTTAGTTTAAATGTTAAGGCAGCAAAGCAACACTTTGACATGTATTTCATACAGTGCAGATTCACATGCAAATAAAAGCAGTTCATTCTTAATTCATTTTTAATTATAAAGAGTTATTTATTATGAGCTACATTTTGAGAGACATTTTGGAGTATTTTTGTGACCGTCTGCTGTGCACACATTCATACAGATATAATCAGAATCAGAATCAGAATCAGAATTCCTTTATTAATCCCTGGAGGGAAATTCTTGTTTTTACAGACATTGCACATGCAGTATTCCCGACCAAGAAAGGAGAAAAGTGCAGAGTATAAAAAATAGGATAAAC
This sequence comes from Scatophagus argus, assembly GCF_020382885.2. NCBI lineage: Eukaryota > Metazoa > Chordata > Actinopteri > Scatophagidae > Scatophagus > Scatophagus argus. The sequence goes on along the minus strand of NC_058497.1, from coordinate 25,456,854 downwards.
TAGATAGGATAAACAAAACTAAAATCTCAAAGTACAGGTATTTACAAAAAACTGTATTCAAATTTTTAAGAAAGATAATAATATTTTTACAATAATAAAAATCTAATTCTCTACTTAAAGAGCATGGAGTCTCCAACTGCGACCATCTCGAACCACTGAAGACGAGTTACAGAGTATTTCATCCATATTTCTCTTGATTTGCTTCTGACTCAACTGTGAATGTGTTGCAGTACCACAGGGCGACCACTGGATGGCACTGAACGTGAATGTTCGCGTCAACTGTCGGCCCCACGCGTCAAGACAATCTTTCAAAATAAAACAACCCAAAGCAACAAGAGTCTTTTGTTTGTTTCAAAACTAAGTGCACAACATTAACACTGAAATGACAACACAACAATAGTAATCCAACATAAACTGATATCCTGATAGTTCAGGGAGGTGCAATCCCAAAGTCCTGAAAAACTCCCGAGGCAGCATCAGAAGAGAGAGGCTTCAGGAGGGGGCACTGCTGGCCTTAAATCCTCTCAGCCGTGGGCTTTAACTTTGTGTCTTTATGATGGCAGATAAAAGCAGCTACTATTCAACAGTATTTAAAACATTACTTACACTTAATCTGGCTAATTGTGAACCTCAATTTTAAACGGTAAACGGCTTTATTGTCTAAACTTACAAGGTATTTGAACATGTGAGTCGTGATTTTGCACCAACCTAACTGTAACAGATGGAAACTTTGAATAATCGGAGTGTTTAGTGGTCTGAACTGAGAATCGTCTGAAGCTGCTTTGATATGAAATGAGATTAAATGAACTGAAAACATCACGTGTCAATTTGCTTGGTATGAGTTGCACTAATATTTAACTTTGTCCACTTTATATTGTTTCAATGACAACACAGTTTCATGCACTATGTAGCCTGGCTGAAACAATTAGTGCTGTTTAATACTCGGTTAACTTAATTACTTGAAACCCAAAACCTGCAGTAAAAATACTGTTTACCTGCAGCTCCACACTCACTGCTGGGCTCAAATCTGATGGCTGAGCACATCAATTCAAAACCTTTTCATGAAGTCAGTGGACGGGAGAGTCATGCTTCCATTTAGCAATAAAATATACAAATAGCATAATCAAACACCTTTTGGGTCAGATGATGTCATGCGCATATTTTACATGCTTTGGGGATGTATACATATATAAATATATATAGTGTGTACCATGTACAGGTAGGCCTAAATGTTTATGAATAATATAAATAACTGAAGATATTGTTTGGTTTTTCTTTTCATTTCATCCTGCTTCAGTCTCAGCTCCACTCGTGTTGTTTGTGTCTTTGCTTCCTTTTTTCCAAACTCAACAATCAGCTCTTTGGTTTAATTGATGCTGAGCAGCAGGTGTCCCAGTGTGAGACTGATAAAGGTCGACCTGATGAGGACGGTGTCGTCTGCAAACAGCCGAGTTGTCTTCATGACATTGACAGCAGGTGTGGCTGTACAGTGTGCACAGCAGGGGGCAGCACACGGTCCTGCTCCAGGTCTACTGCAGGTCTACGTCAGTGTTGTCTTTACAGTTCGTTTCTGTGTGTGTGTGTGTGTTTGTTACCTCATCACCCCCCACTGACTCTCTCTCTCTCTCTCTCTCTCTCTCAGGGTTTGGTGGCAGTGAATGAGCAGCTCACTGGGTCACAGTTAAAGAAGAAGGGAGGGAGGAAAAGAGGAGGAGGAGAAGGAGGGAGTCGTTCACTTCTTCTGCCGCTGAGTACTTTCACATGCGAGAGAGACGAGAGAAGGAAAGAGCAGAAAGAACAGTGGAAGAAAATCAGTCAGTCAGTCATAAAGGAGAAAAGGTCTGAGGAGGGAGGAAAACATAGAAAGTTAGGCTGATGATCTTTTTCTTGCCAGCGTTTTTTTTTCTACTGTTGGACTAACAGGTTTCCTCCTGTCCCTGAAGACAAAAGACTGCACCACCTCTTCTTCTTCTGCTCCTTCTTCTTCTCCTTCTCCTGCTCTTCATCCTTCCATCCACAGAGCAGGACATCTGGGGAAGAAACCCAAACTGAAACAAAGGAGGGACGGAGAGAGAGAAACAGAAGAACGAGAGGACGAGAAGAGTTCAGATCGCACACAAGGGTAAGGACAGACAGTCAGTGGACTTAAAGAGTGATTGTGTGTGTGTGTGTGTGTGCGCGCTGTGGTCTACCTGACGCAACACACCTGTTTACTCTCAGTGATTCAACATTTTATCAAGCAGTGGTGGCAGGAGCTCAACGTGACCGACGTCTTGTCAAACACGTTGTCCACTTCACGTCTGGTTTGCTCGTCAGATGCTCACCCGTCTGCAGCTTTAAGATTATGACTTGCATTTTAGACGGGTATCATATTCTGCCGGGCTAATTATTCATGAATCAACACCTACCAAATAACATCATTATTACACGGCGCAGAGCAGCGGCGTCCAACAGGGTCAGAGGTTACGAGCGCCCGTGAAGTGAGTGACAATCCAGGAAAGAAGAAGAAGAAACATTTCATCTCAAACTGTAAACATCAGAGGATTTTACCTCCTCAAAACAACGTGTGAAGGGAACATCTGTCACACCTCAGACAAAATCCTGCCTTCCTTTAAAGGGTTCACGAGCCAAACAGGACCGAGATCTAAACCATCAGATCGAGTCCAGTTCTACTTTGCCAGTGAGACTGAGAGTCTTTACAGCTAATTGGTTCTTCTGTTCTTTTACAAAGAGGAGACGATATTTGTTTCTGTGCCGCTTTGAGGGAACGTTTGCAGATGGCAGGTTGAGGAAGAAATCAACAAATCTTTGATCGTACTGAGGAAAACAACAAATCCTCCAAGTTAAATGACAAAATGTGTTGCTGGCTCACGTCTGCCAGAAGGGCACATATACCGGAAGTGTTTTCGTGTTTTCTGATCTGCACCATCGTGTTGGAACTATATATATGTAATTCTCAAACATGTACATACTATAGATACATATATATATATATATATATATATATATATATATATATATATATATGTATAATTATATTTGTGTGTCGGTGTATAGAAGGAAGCGCGCAGCTACTCGTGGACAAGAGGCTGGTTAACTAAGCTAACTGAGGTAGCTAACGTCACAGTTCAGCCATGGAGTTACATCATAGTCGTGTTATATTTGTGTACTTGTACATCTGTGCTTGTGTCGTGCAGAAGCTCGTTAAAGCAGGTTGGGTTTGACTCCCGGTCCCTCCCTGGGCGCTCACAAGCCTTTCCTGTTCTTATCTTGACGTGTGTGTGTTGATATCACTTTCTGAAATGGGTGCAGCTGAGGTCAAGTCAACATTCATATTTCAACACAACCTGCTGGTGAAAGCAAATTCTGTGTGACAACAGCTGCTTGATATCATGACTTCAAAGTGAAGTAACCGACTTGTTCGGCCCGTCGGTTCATCAGAAGAAGTTCAGAGTTTAAGGAGCTTGTTTGTACATGGAGCAGCCGTGGAGGAACAGCTGAGTCCAGTCACTCTTCTTTTAGCTCAGCTTTGGCCTCCATCAGATCCTGATGAGAACAAAATCACGTCAGAAGTCAGCACTACAACAGAACTGCTTTTTCGCAAACACGCACAAAGCATCCAAAATGTCACCCCAGTGTCACGTCCTACTCTGCAGCCGGGTCGGCCTCGGCCCAGTCCACGTCGGTCCCACTAATGGGTCTCACTCTGCCAGTGGGGGGGTCGTGGTCTCTCCATCAGGCCCGTCAGGCCATCAGCAGGTGGAGAAGAATCACACCTCGTTTCCACATACTTTTACTGAAGTGACATTTTCAACGCAGGGCTTTTACTTGTGACGGAGTATTTTTACTGTGCGGTGTTGGTACTTTTACTTTGATGTGAATACATCCTCCGACACTGCTTTTTCTTTTGTTGTTGCTGCTTCCTTCATGTCCTCCTTCTGGTCTTGCTTGTCCTCTAACTTGTAACCATCCGTCCCTCCGTTTCATTCCTTCG
>NC_058497.1:25390360-25450360 GCF_020382885.2 Scatophagus argus | reverse complement strand
GGAGTCCAGCTGTTGCTGCTTTAAAATAACATCCAGCAGCCGACACATCAGAACGAGAAGGCAGCGGGCGGGTTTTCGTTCACACTCAGAAAGGTGAGCAGATCGGAAGCAGAAGCCGTGAACATGGACGGCACGGCGTCCGACCGGCTGCCGGAGGGCTGGAGCTCGAGTGTACGCCGTCTCAGCCACAGGTTCACCACCCTCATCCAGGTAAACTCAGGTGTGAGGCTGCAGCTGTGACCATTTGTCCATCCGTCAGTCAACAGCAAGCGAGTTTCCAGGTGTTCTGATAATCGATTGATCGTTTCAGTCGTCGTTCAAGCGTTCAGTTGCTGCTTTTCTTTGTCGTTTCTGACAGGACACAAAGAGTCTTTGAGCTTTGGACTGTCGGTTGGACAAAAGACAAAATTTGAAGACGTCAAGTTTTGTCTCTTTTTGCTTTAGAAAATGTCTTTAACCGTCCTGGTGTTTGTTGTGCTGTTTTTGTTCCAGTGAGCTGAAAAACTGCGTTCGTCTAATCAGCTTCAGTTGGTTCGGAAAACATTTTCATCCTCTGACAAACTCTGACAAAGTGCTGCGTCTCCATGGTTACTGAGAGCCTGTTTGTTTGTTTGTCTGTTTAGTTCATTGGTTGCTTTCTTTCTGCTGCGTTCAGTCAAGTTTAATTCCACTGTGATGGAGAGCTGGTATTCATTTGTTCATTCATTCATTCACTCGCTCTCATTTACTGGACAACTACAATGGAGATGAGAGGTGTGTGTGTGTGTGTGTGTGTGTGTGTGTGTATTACTCATGTTGTGGGGACAAATCTGTTTCCACAGTCACATTGTGGATTCAGTCAGATAAATGATTAGATTTTAGACTAAAGACTTGATTTATGTTTGGAGTAAGATTAAGTTATAATCAAGTTTGAGTTTGGATGAGGCTGAGTTGAGGTTTAGGTTAAGGTTAAGGTCAGAAGACAGAACTACTTAGAGAAGTAGCTTCAGTCCAACAGGACGACCTTCTGAGGTACTTTACCTGAGTATTGTTTTGTGACTGGTGACAACTGAACACCAGCAGAGGGAGACTCACACCTGAGGACCCTCACCTGCAGACGGATACCGAGCCTCACACTGCAGTGCATGAAGAATTAGCATCAGTGTGGCTGACATGAATGAATTCAGCATCACGATATTGTGTTATCAGAGAGAATAAAGATATATAAAAAGATATAAAAATACAGTTTATATGTAAAATCACATACAAACTAATCAGCTGAGCTTCATGGTGGTGAACCGTTCTGCATTAAAGAACAGAACACAAAACTCATACATGGAAATCAAGAACATCAGTAACTATTTTTTTAATTTTAAATTTGCTCAAAATCATTTAGTCAGTTTTTTTAAAATGGTGAGAGAATCTTTTTACTGGTACCGTATCATTTTACTGAAAGTTGATTAATTTCAAATTATGACCAGTGTTGGGAAGGCTACTTTTGAAATGTAATAGATTACAGATTATTAGTTATCCAAACTATTTTAATTACTTCATCCAGTAACGTAACTACATTTGCTTACTTTTGATTGAGCTTAATAAAACGTAAATACATAAACACTGACAGGATGTGGAGCTAAACTATGATTGAACATAAATATCAATCAAATCTACCAGCAGCAGTTCTGATGTGCCAGTGACATCATATACAGCTCTAATACGCCACTCTGGGTACTTTTACCTTTGAAACTTTAAGTACATTCAGCTGATAAGACTTTAAGTGTACTGTAGTATTACTACATGTACTTGAATGAAGGACCTGAGTATTTCTCATAAAGTATTTCCTTGGTGTACTCGCCTCGCCTTCCTGCTTTGTTCTTCTGTCGTGTTTGTGGAGGCGTAACAGAAACGAAATGTTAACGCTGATTGTCCGCTGAAGCAGAGAGGACGGCCGGTCTGTCCGGGTTTTTATGGGCGGGTTTATTCAGTGATAAAGTCCAACACAATTAGCCCGACACTAAATCTCACCCGGCGACCTTTGACTCATCTGAATCATCAATCTACATGCAAATGAGGTGCGCTGGACGCCCCCACCGCTTCAAAACGCTCCTGACTCTGACCGGAGTCTCTGGGGTGGTCTTTCAGAGGCCACCAGCAGAGGGCAGCCTCACGCCTGAGGAAAACCTCTCAGCTGCACACAGACACAAACACACTCTGGACACAACCTCTTTTATCTATTAACAATAACGTGACTTCATTAGAAACTCTTTGTTTCGGTTTCACGTTTTGGTTCACTCCACTGACATGTCAGTATCAATGGACGCCATCTTGTGCTGATGATGTCGTTTTGAGCCGGAGTCTGTGCAGTAGTGTCCGGGCGGTGGAGCCTCCAGAGCACTCAGCTTTTTATAGCCTCAACTAACTATCCATCGATCCCTCCATTTTCTATACCGCCTGTCCATCAGGGCCGCGGGGGGTTGGAGCCAATCCCAGCTGAATACGAGGAAGAAGTTGGGTTCACCCTGAACTGGTTGCCAGAGGCAATGAAGAGCAACCAATTAACCTAATGTGCATGTTTTTAAGGGAGAACATGCAAACAGACCGGGATTCGAACCTGCAACCCTCTGGCTGTGATAACTAACCACTGGCACCACCGTGCCGCCCCTCAACTAACTAATCAAAACCAAGACAAATGAACGCTTGAACAAACACCAGCGTGATAAGGACTACCTAAAAGGACGAAAACCAACCAAACAGCGGACAGATATTTTCTGTTGCTCTGTTGTTTTTTTGAGGAAAGAGAAGAAGAAGAAGAAGAAGAGCGAAGCTGTGTGTTCTGTCCTCTGTGTGTGGTTTGTCAGCTTTCTACACAGGAGGGACATCAGCAGGCGTAAGCGAATACTCGGCTCATGTCTGCCATGAATTATTTACCTGAAGACAGAGATGACGAGGACACAAACTCGCCTGCCGCAGGCAGCGTGGACATTACATCACAGCTGTCCTGTCACATTTGTCCAGAGCAAGGTGTGTGTGTGTGTGTGTGTGCAGCCGCGGTGGAAGGACTTCTGTGTATTGGACATAAAGTTTTGTGGAAAAGCTTTACGTTTGCCTGTTGAACAGCACAGAATGAAGAAGAAGGGAGTTTTTCCTTGTCTGCTTGCTCAGGGTTCAGGCTCTGGGTCTCTGTAAAGCACCTACAGACAGTTTTGATTGTATAAGGTGCTATATAAATAAACTGAAATAAATGAGGTCAGATAGAACAGGCTGCAGCTCACGGAGTTCAGACTGCTGTTCAAAACCAAACAGACTGGCTGTGTTGGAAGGAAGAGTAACCACAAGACAAGAGCTAAAGCAGGAAGCTGAATTACTGCTCTGCTGCTCTCAAAAATAAAGTACACGTCACAAAAATAGCTGATTACAGTACAAATATTTTCTTTTTACGCGTACTTCCAGTTTGTGAAACTGTATATTTGTACTCCACTCAGTATTGTACTTGTTACTCCACTGCATTCGTCTGTCAGCTTTAGTTATTCAAATTACAAATGTTCACGTTATATTTAAATAAATCCTGAGCTTTTTTCTCTCATTAGTATTTTTGCTTTTCAAGCTACCAACAGTCATCATCAGACGTCGCTGCGTTTTCAGAACAAATCCTTTAAAGGAGGAACAAACATTTTAATCTCTGAAATCTGTGCGTCACTTCCTGGAAACGCCTGACTCTAATTAGCTGTTAGATCACCAGGAAAGGTTTTGTCCATTTGCACTCTGCTAAGCTCTCCGACGGTCAGGGTCGCCTCCGTTTGCTGTGCTGTGTGGTCACATGACCTGCGGGCTTCATCGATCTTTAATGACTTCTGCAAAAAGCCTTTAAAGGCCTGTGAGTTCAAACAGCTCTCTGCCAATACGAGAAACTCTCACAGCTAAACGTTCGCCTGAGGCAAATTCAGGTCGGCGCCGAAACGCGTCACCTCTTTGTTAATAACTTGCTGCCATTTTGTGGTTTCAAAGCCGTTTGTGTCTGAAGCACCAGCGTGAGGTTTGTCCACTCTGGGCTACTGTACAAAGACAGAAGAGGAGCTGCTCCCTCTGTAGATCTAAAAGGCTGACTCAAAGGCAACCCAAAAACAATTCAGTTTCAGGTGCTTACACACAAATGAAAACTGAATTATAAATATTACATATTCCACTGCTGCCCTCTAAGGTGATAAAATACACCACAATGAACTCTGTTTTCTAACCTCACTCAAGATCTGATGGTTTCGCTAAACTTAATTCGTCCTTTGACAAAAAGATTTTAGTTTGTCATTTAGCTTGCGGTTCTGCAGTTTGTAAAGAAAATAATGATCAGAAAAGCATTTTGACGTCAGTGCTGCCTCCATAAGCTGATCAGTTACTGAAGCTCGTCTGAATTATGTATTGATGAAGGGAGGCAGGAGGACATGAAGGAAAAACAAAGAAGGAGAAATATCAAAGAGGAGACAAAAAGACAGACACCAAACAGATCCTCAGTGTTCAATAATTCACAGTGTGGTTTCTGGTGGTTTGCCACTGGCTTACAGGCTGTGTGTGTGTGTGTGTGTGTGTGTGTGTGTGTGTGAGACAGGTGGTGTACTGTTCAGGTGACTCAGTTTGCCAGACGGAGTATTTACTTAATTAAACTGACACATACAGTATGTAACACACACTCACACAGCTGACGTTCCTCCCGTCCTTCTCTCGTCTTACAGGACGTAAGGAAACCAAAGAAGCTAAATGTTAATTGTTAGCAGCGTGCTAACATCCCTGCGCTGACGCACAGCAGGTATGATCTTCATCGTGTTGGTCACCGTAACAGGCTAACGGCGCTGAGGCCTCCTGGCGCTTGCACGTATTTCCTCAAAAACCAAAATATGTGAGAGGATGACATTTCGGCCAGGTGATGGCGCTACATCAAGTCAAGTGATCAACGCTTGTAAAGACGGCGCTTGTAAACGTGTCTCAACCTCCTCCCACTGGCTAAAATATTCCGTCGCTGCCATCTTGTTCTCATCCTCAGACAGTTTCAGATTTTACTCGGTTTAGTTTTGTGATTCTGTAAGGTCGCCTAAGAGCAGCGAAGCCAGCAGCCAAACAGGAAACAGAAACCCACGGCCACATGACTTGGACATGAGAGGCCATTTTGATTGTTTTATGTGTTTTCAGTCTGGTTTGTTGGTTTTTGTTGTCACCAGGACTGCAGGAAAACCATCTCATGGGGGGGGGGGGGGTTTCCACCCGATTCAGGAACGACTGATGAACAGCTCATTAATCATCAGCTCGCTCCTCACTTACTCCGTCTGGAAACCCACAGCTTGTCCTGCATTAACAGCCTGCGGTGTGTTTATCCATCCAGAAATCCAACACCAGAGGACACACCTGAGGAGGAAGTGGCATCTTGTTGCCGTGGGCAACGAGGGAGGTTGTGAGGGGGCTGGGTTAACAAGGTGTCAGTGTGATAGAGAGGAGGAGGAGGAGGACAGTCACAAAATGTTACTGCCGTGGACACTTCAAAGTGATCTGAAAAGTTGAAGCAGAAGGCTGCTTCTTATCAGATGTTTTTTGGTTGACTTCCAGGACGTCGACCCTGTTAGACCGCAGGGTGCAGGATCCAAACTGATGCTGGAGCTGCTGTCCCCTGGGCCTGACCTCAGCTTGACACTTTACATGGATACGTTTGTGAGGGAAGTACACAAACATCAGACAAGGTCGCACATCCGTCCGCCTGTGGATATTTGCGTTCGCGTTCGTGTCCGCGTGGAAAACAGCACGTCGTCGTCAGAGTGTGTGTGAGGTGGCACTGCAACATGTACAGGCGGCGGGACTACGTGGAGCTCTACGAGAAGGATCAGGCCAAGTGGGCGCTGATACGCAACGTCAACACTGCGATGAAACACAGCACACTGCTGCCGGTACACAGCTGTGTGTGTATGTGTGTGTGTGTGTGTGTGTGTGTGTGTGTGTGTGTGTGTGTGTGTGTGTGTGCGAGAGGAAAATGCTGTCTCATCTAATATTGAAGAGCTGAGTGTTAAAATAACGGTGCAGTTTTGAACCTGTTTTGACTCGTGAATCATAATTGCATATCTGAAAACTGTTTTTAACATACCTGTGTGTGTGTGTGTGTGTGTGTGTGTGTGTGAGTGTGTGTCTTCCTTGTTGTATGTCATTAAGAGCCCTGACACAGAGGCAACAGCCTCAACACAACAACAACAGACAACACTTCAGTCTTGAAATGAACTGACTCGACCCTGAAGGAATCACGAGACGTTTCTGCTTATTTACAGTCTTATCATTAAGACGATCGATATTCTCATTTCTGTCCGTTACATGTAAGACCACAGCCAGCAGTCAGTTAGCTTTCTGGCTTTGTAGGCCACAGTCCACCTGCCAGAAGTGTGGACTCGAGTCACAGACTTGGACTTTGACTTCACCTGTACTCGAGTCTTTTTGACTTGAACATGCAGGTGAATGTCTGCACTAAAATGTCCACATAATAAAAAAAACTGGATGTTCTGCTTCCGTCCTCTGCTGTCTGTCTGTGTTGGACACACAAGGACTTCATGGTGCATTTAAGTACACCTCGTAAACAAAGCAAAATCAAAAAATCTGTACTAACCCTTCTGTCCTCTCCTACATGATGTCCCCTGGCCAGATGTCCTCCTCGTCCACCTCGACAAATTCCTGGTACACGTTCTGTGTTTTGAACCCTTCAGTCCAGTCTGGACTGCCTGCCTGGACCAGAAGATCATCTGGGCTTCATGTGACCCTTTTCAGACTGCACCATTTATTTAACACTGGAATGAGTTTACTGACCCTGCTGAGCTAACAGCGTCAGTAAAGCCAGATGATCTGAGGCTTCAGTTAACCTGCAGTCTGACTCGTTAGGTTAAATCTGGTCTGGGTGCAGTGTGAAAACGGTTTTGATTCTGTGATTCAAACCGGGATTTTAATCGTGGGTCTGATCATCTTCCCAACATAAACTCCAGCTGGAGTGGAGGGAGTCTAATGAAGGCTGGGCTCCTCTGTGGATCTGATTTCATCTGCTGTGATCCTGATCCTGATTGAAATGCTTGATTTGACTGATCCTGGTTTTGATTCTGGGTTTCCTTCCAGGGCGACTACGTCTGGTTGGACTTGAAGACGGGTCGGGAGTTCGAGGTGCCGGTCGGCGCGGTGGTCAAACTGTGTGACTCGGGGCAGATCCAGGTGGTGGATGATGAAGGAAATGTGAGGGTCCTGACACATGAGGTCGGATGTTCACCTCTGACCTCAGAGGTCCTGAAATGAACCTGCTTTAGTGTTTCCTAATCACGTCAAGATAAAACCCTCACACGTGACAACAACACTCTGAGCCCTTCAGAACTGAACTGATCAGAGATCAGATGAGAATGAGAAAACTGCTGAGTCACTTGTTCTCTCCCCCTCCAGGAGCACTGGATCTCCCCCCAGAACGCCACCAACATTAAGCCAATGCATCCCACCTCCATCCACGGTGTGGAGGACATGATCCGCCTGGGGGACCTGAACGAAGCCGGCATCCTCCGCAACCTGCTCATCAGATACAGAGAAAAACTCATATACGTGAGTATTACTGCAGTACTGTTCTAATACTGCACACTCACTCACACACACAAGTGTCCTGCACGACTACAACCGGCTCCTCAAACAGGAAAAAACAAACACATAAAAACCCATTTTCACCAGGCGTTAAAGGGATAGTTCACCCCAAAACCAAGTCATGAGCGCTCAGTTCTGAGCTGGATGAGACCCTTTTACACCTGGTGTGAACCTTCTGTACCTGGATGACAAATCTAGATGGTGAAACACCAGCTCACAGTCTCACAGCTACTACATGGTGTTAAACCTTCATCAGGGGCTCAGGTGGTCTTCACCGCCTCAGTGTGAACTCACATGCTTCTTTATTGTCCCTCCTGCCGTCCTTCCTGTTTCCTCTGAAGACAAACTGTGGTGGCAGGGTAAGTCAAAGCGTGGCTGCGGCGAGATGCGACCTCAATGCCGTTCATACGTGTACTTAATGCAACGCCTGCACGGCCCGAGAACCAGCAGCATGCGCTCTGCTTCCTGTTTGGCTGTTATGTTGTGTGTTATGGATGTTTCATGTTGGCGTCGTCGTCCACATCTCATGCCGGAATGAAACTCATTTTTCCTTTTATTTTGCTCTGCACAAACACTGCATGGCCTGACTGACGAATGGCTGCTGTCACATCAGCCCAACCAGACAGCGAGCGGGAAAGACTTTTGTTCGTCGCTGAAGCTGCGGAGGTCTCATGTTTCTGCAGGACGAGTCAGAATGCTTTATGGGACTGATTCACTCAGTGGTAACCAAGCTGAGCGCCGCCTGCGAGCTCATGCTGATTTGTTTCCAACATGGCCGCCCGCTCTCCCGTGGTGAACACTGATATGTCCTCATTGTCACCCTTCGCCGCCTCATCCGTCCTCGGCCATCCCCAGCTCGCCGCCGTGTGAGCAAACACAATCTGATGTGGTTAACATGCGTTTGAGTCACAGTCACATGATTTGAAAACATCGACCTCGAGGTCGGCGGACACAAATCAGTTGGTGGAAACGACCTTCATGTGTAGTTTGTCCAGTTTTCGTAAGGTCTCAGCATGTATTCAGGTTTGTCCCAGGCTTAAAGGGTCAGTTCACCCCAAAATGAAAACTACAGTCAGCACCACCTTCCTGTGTGTGCAGACGTATACCGGCTCCATCCTGGTGGCCGTCAACCCTTATCAGCTGCTGCCCATCTACACGGCCGACCAGATCCGCCTCTACACCAACAAGAAGATCGGAGAAATGCCGCCTCACATCTTCGCCATCGCTGACAACTGTTACTTCAACATGCAGAGGAACAACCGCGACCAGTGCTGCATCATCAGGTAGCACAGAGTTCAGACGGCAAAGGCCTCGAGCCGTCCAGACTGCTGTGAACACAATGTCTGCTTAATGTGTCCGTGAAAACGTGTGTGTGTGTGTGTGTGTGTGTGTGTGTGTGTGTGTGTGTGTGCGTCTCAATAGCGGCGAATCTGGAGCAGGGAAGACAGAAAGCACCAAACTGATCCTTCAGTTTCTGGCAGCCATCAGTGGTCAACACTCCTGGATAGAACAGCAGGTCCTGGAGGCCAACCCAATACTGGAAGGTAACAACACACACTCTTACGAACGTTCTTACATTTGCTGGCCTCATATAAACCTATGAGTGCAGCCACGTGACGTCAGCACCACGAGTTTCCGTTGTCTCTCTTCCAGCCTTCGGCAACGCCAAAACAATCCGCAACGACAACTCGTCTCGTTTCGGCAAATACATCGACATCCACTTCAACAAGAGAGGAGCCATAGAGGGGGCCAAGATAGAGCAGTACCTGCTGGAGAAGTCCCGCGTCTGTCGACAGGTACGACACACCTGTCCACGACATCTGTTTGAACGTGAAGCCTGCATGTTGTGTCCGTCCAGCGACACCAAACAAAAGGGTTTCACGCAGACTCAGTCAAGTGAAGCTCATGTTGACGCGCTGCGGGTGTCATCGTGTCGTCTCACGTCGGGGGTCCGTGAACAGAATCTGTGATTATTGTGGGGGCCGATTGTGACGTGGAATTAACATTAATTCATAATTAATACGCGGCTGCTGTGACGTGTGGACTTCATGTTTGATTTGGCGAGTTTTCTCTCTCTGCAGGCCTATGATGAGAGGAACTACCACATCTTCTACTGCATGCTGAAGGGCATGACTGCGGAGGAGAAGAAGAAACTGGGGCTGAGCAAGGCCACCGACTACACCTACCTGACCATCGTGAGTCGGCCGTGTTGTTCTCCACCCGTTAGCCTCCTGCCAGCCAGTCGGTGCACGCTAGCGGACGTCACTCAGACGGCCGAGACGCTTCTGCCATCTGCAACACACAGAACAACTTTAGTCTGAGCACATCCACGTCTGTTGTTTCTCTGCAGGGTAACTGCACAGTGTGCGACGGCCGAGACGACATGAAAGAGTACTCCAACATCCGCTCGGCCATGAAGGTACCGCGCTCAGTGCAGCAGCACAGCGGAGAGACACACAGTCTCACACTGAACCAGCAGAAAGTGGATCCTCATGTCTGTGAAGCAGGCCTCACGGTGTGTTCTGCTCTGCAGGTTCTGATGTTCACAGACAAAGAGAACTGGGAGATTTCCAAGCTGCTGGCTGCCATTTTACACCTGGGAAACCTCAGATACGAAGGTAACATCTGCCGCTGCCGTTTGCTCCTGACCTTCACGCTCTGTGTTTGTGTTGTTCTCACGGCCCACAAAGACCTCAGCTGATAAGAACGTCGATGAACGTCCGAGCTTTGGGGAGTGTCTGCCCCGGGTTTTGTCTGTCAGACTCCAGCTTTATCGTGTGAAAGGACAACCTGCAGATGCTCTGCTGGGAAAAACGTTTAAATATAACAAAAAACAAATACTGAATCCATGTTTTATTTACAGCTAATGTTGTCCTGAGAAGACACCACACCTGATCACCAGTCAGACAGAAAATGATTACGCTCAAACGGGGGTCTACAACAGCAACAAAGTAGTAATACTGTGCAGGAGTGTACGAAGTATTCAGTTTATGTCCTACAGCCGTGACTGATGTAAACTCTGCTTGTACTGCATTGTGTCCCCCGTTTGCTTTTAATACTGCGTGACCTTTGACCCTGCAGCTCGCACCTACGACAACCTGGACGCCTGCGAGGTCGTCCGCAGCCCTCATCTGATTACTGCTGCTACGCTGCTGGAGGTGACACACACACACACACACACACACACACACACACCAGCCGACTGCAGTCGGTTTGAGCAGGTTGTCTCATTCCTGTCCAAAGCTTCCTGTCACTGCTGCTGCTAATGTAAAATATGAAGGAAGTTGTTGAAGGAAACTTTATGTGGAGGTTAAAGTGTTCAGAACAGGGCCGCTATGGAGCGCTGGATTAAGATCAGGAGCAAAAAGGAAAGTGAGTCGAAATCTGTTCATGCGGTTGATGTTCCATACCACCCAAACCAAAAGCTCAGGAGCACTCAGGTCAGGGATTCTGTGTGACGTGATGACGGGCTGCTGTGTTTGTGTGTCGAGGTGGACGGTAAGGATCTGATGAACTGTCTGACCAGCCGGACTCTGATCACCAGAGGAGAAACCGTCTCCACCCCACTCAGCATGGAACAAGCTCTGGACGTACGGGACGCTTTTGTTAAGGTCCGACAACGAGCTCAACTTCTGTTCACCAACACACTGTGTGCATCCCAACAAGCACGTCCAACGCATTTCAATTTGTGTGTGCGTGTGTGTGCGCGCGTGGGACAGGGGATTTATGGCCGCTTGTTCGTGTGGATCGTGGAGAAGATCAATGCAGCCATTTACAAACCTGCGACCTCACAGGCTAAAGCTATCAGACGCTCCATCGGACTGCTGGACATCTTTGGCTTTGAGAACTTCACTGTCAACAGGTACCACACACACACACACACACACACACACACACTCTCTCGGTGATTAGCTCCTCACCCACATGCTGATCGGGTCTTTTGTTGCTTCTCGCCCTCCGTCCCGCAGCTTTGAGCAGCTGTGCATCAACTTCGCCAACGAGAACCTGCAGCAGTTCTTCGTGCGGCACGTCTTCAAGCTGGAGCAGGAGGAGTACAACCTGGAGCACATCAACTGGCAGCACATCGAGTTCACCGACAACCAGGACGCCCTGGACATGATCGCCATCAAACCCATGAACATCATCTCGCTCATCGACGAGGAGAGCAGGTTCCCCAAGGTACACACACTGAGCTTCCTTTGTTCAGGACGTGGTTCTGCTGGAGACCCGTGGAGAAGGAGATCAGGCGCAGTGGGTTTTCAAACTGAGATGTCTCCGTGTCTCCGTGTGTCCCGCAGGGCACAGACTCCACCATGCTGAACAAGCTGAACTTCCAGCACAAACTCAACACCAACTACATCCCACCAAAAAACAACCACGAGACTCAGTTTGGCATCCAACACTTTGCTGGAGTGGTTTACTACGAAACGAGAGGTCAGAGTCGCTTCCAGCAAAGTTAACATGTTCTCCTGCTGCTATACAAATGTGTTTTTCTTCTGTTCTGATTGCACACCTTCACAGGGTTTGTGTTGGTTTATTAAAAGTAGTGTGTGTGTGTGTGCACGTGTGTGTGTGTGTGTGTGTGTGTGTGCACGTGTGTGTATGTGTGTGTGTGTGTGTGTCCTGCAGGCTTCCTGGAGAAGAACAGAGACACTTTATATGGCGACATCATTCAGCTGGTTCACTCCTCCAAGAACAAATTCATCAAACAAATCTTCCAGGCTGACGTCGCCATGGTAACACACACACACACACACACACACACACACACCTGTATGTATAGTATGTTGATGCTGATATGAAAAGAAATTTGAGTAACATAAGTTTTATTTTAACTGTAAGTCTCATTTTGTTATCGTGTCTAACTTGATATTTATTGATGTAGTTCCTATTGTGACCTCTGGAGGGCAGTAAATCCTTATTAACACACTAACACTTCTGATTTTATTATAACTGAAATGGTTCATGTTGTATAATAACACAGCTCACATTACCAGTCCAGATACTGAAGTAACATTAATACAATCATGATCATAATGAGGATAAATATCTATTACTGCCATCATCATGACTCTTTAGGAACAATTTCATGATCTGCGTGCTTCTGGGGCAGACTGCCGACTCGACAGGAGTAGAATGTGTTTATTTTGAAAAGTATTGACCGGAAGTGTTAACATGGTTGTTAAGTTATCTTGAATAACTTGACATACACGTCGATGTAATTCCCCACTGTGGCCACAAGAGGGCATCAAATACTCGTGTTTCTCCAGGGAATAATGTTAACCAGTCTGACGATGTTGCTGATGTTCCTGATTACATTTGCGGTAATTACACTGGGAAGGACTGGAACATTTTCACGTTAATTCTAATTATTAATAACAAAACATACTTATTGTAGCATTGCAGTTCTTCACTTTGACCACAGTAGGGCAGACTCTTTGAGATTTGTTTGCTGACTAGAAAGACTGAGCGGGAAACTCGTCAAGTGTTGGAGATAAAACGACTGACTCGATGTTCGTGTAAGCTAGCTGCTCAAGTCCTTAATGTCGACGTTACACTTTGAGATTCAGAGCCGGATGATGTGTTACAGTCTAGAGAAACTGCGCTTGGGGTTAAAGTAAGGCTGTACATCGCAGAGGTTAAACCTTTCGTTTAACCAAATGCATTTTCTAAACGTACCGCTGGGGTTTTGTTAGCTACGTTTTGCTGGGGCACGAAGCTAACATTAGCTTCAGGTGAAACAGGTGTCATCGTCTTGTCCTGGTAAGATGAGCTAATCCACACTAATTCAGAGTTTTGTTTTCAAGCTTTTGTGATATGATATAAATCCCAGCATCTCTTCGTAGCGCTAATGAGACAGCATTTGGAGTAAAGAAATAAAAGCAGATTTAAATTTAAAGTTAACTGCAGACGCCACGTTTGGTAAATGATGTCAGATTAGCAGCATTAACTTAACTTTTCTGAATAAATGGTTTCTGCTTATTTTACTTGACGAGCTCTTCGAGGACATTCAGTTGATGGTAAACGTCAGATACTCACGTTTGCGAGGGACGAACCAGCCAATCAGCTCTGAACCTGCACCGTCAGCCGGACTCAGGCGTTTCTATCTAGAGACAGAAAGAGGAAGAGAGAAAAGTGCTGCCATTGTTAAAGCGTGACCCTGACACTTGGTGCTGTGCGCATGTGTGTGTGCGCGTGCGGGTCCAGGGGGCAGAGACCAGGAAGCGCTCGCCCACTCTGAGCAGCCAGTTTAAACGATCTTTGGAGCTGCTGATGAGGACTCTGAGCGTCTGCCAGCCTTTCTTCGTCCGCTGCATCAAACCCAACGAGTTCAAGAAGCCGATGGTGAGTCTCTGGTTACACAGAACGAGTTCCTTCTTTCAGGGGTTTAGCTGACGAGTTCAGTTATGGGGTTTATGTTGAAAACAAAAGTGTGAATTCAGTGTGTGACCAGGATCCAAAAGCCAGTCAGCCTGAGGATCAGGTTTAGGTCAGATGGAGGGCCAGTCAGCACAGAGATGCATGAAAAACATACAAAAGAGAAGATCAGCCTGTGGTTCACATGTGAAGTTTGAAGTGTGGACCCTCACGGTGCTGAGCTCTGACGGTCTGGACCGTCTGAGTGTGGAGGATGTGGTCTTGGTGTCGGTCTGGACTTCAGCGCTGGTGTTGGTGTGTGCAGCTGTTTGACAGGGAGCTGTGTGTGCGTCAGCTGAGGTACTCGGGGATGATGGAGACCATTCGTATCCGCCGCGCAGGGTATCCCATCCGCTACACCTTCGTGGAGTTCGTGGACCGGTACCGGGTGCTCATGCCTGGAGTCAAACCAGCGTACAAGCAGGTGTGTGTGTGTGTGTCTGAGCTGTTGTTTATCTGTTGTTTAATCATTATTATTATTTTTTAAATCTTCTTTTCTGGGAAGTTGTGTTTCAGAAAACGTTTTGTTCAAACCCTGCTGGTTTCTGTGGGACTCCGGGGTCCTCCCAGAGTTTTCTGATGACTGGAACCAATCAGAAGACACCACATGTGTGACTCTGTGTGTGTTTAACTTGGACTCCTACATGTTGTGGTTCCCTCCCTCCCTGTGTGTGTGTGTGTGTGTGTGTGTGAGAGAGAACATTCTACCTGCTCAGCGTGTTAAAGGATGACCGTGAGGCTCCTCCTCCTGTGGCTCAGGGGGATCAGGGCTGTCACAGTCACTGATGATGTCTCCGTCCCGTCAGGAGGACCTGAGGGGGACCTGTCAGAGGATCTCGGAGGCCGTGCTCGGCAGAGACGATGACTGGCAGATGGGAAAGACCAAGATCTTCCTCAAGGTACTCGTGAATTAAAGGGCAGTTCTGCTCAATAGTGCGGATGTGATGAACGCTGAGGTGAAAGTCTGTGTTTGTTATTTATGCTGTAAAAGATCCCCACTAAAGAGCTTTTATTACATTCTGAGGAGAACAAAGTCCACATCTGAGCTTCAGACTTTAACATTTCAGCCAGTATCACACGGACGACTGAGGCTCATCAGCCCTCACACCAGCAAACTGATCCGGGTGGTCTGGACTGCTGGACGGTCCCAGCAGGTCCTTTGGTTGAACCTCTCATGTCCTCGTCCTGAGTGAGGACGTGAGAGCAGCCTGAACTCTTTGTGTCGTGGACTCAACGCGATGTCGGAAACTTTCCTCAGAGATCTGCTGGGATTGTTTCCACTTCACGTGTCTGCTGCAGGGTGTGTGTGTGTGTGTGTGTGTGTGTGTGTGTGTGCGCCTGTGTGTGTGGGTGTGTGTGTGTGTGTGTGTGTGTGGGTGTGAGCGTGCGTGCGTGTGTGCACGTGATTCAGTGTGTGCTGCAGTTGGTTTCCTGCCCAGTGAGGACAGATGTTATCCAGAGGTCAGAAGTCACTGGTGAGGCACGTCCGTTAGCTGGTTGCCATGGTGACACGGTCACGTCGTTGTCAGCGTGTGACTCCCGTGTGGCGTCCACTGCTTGTGTGAACAGGAGCTCAGCTGACGCCAAACTGCCAAACCCAAACAGATCCTGGTCCTGAGCGGAGACTCGAGTCTACAGGACTGATAAAAATGGTGTGTTTGCACACTCGTCTCTTGGCTCTCCTGGATTTGAGGCTCAGCTCCGTCAGGCCTTACTGCTCGGCTGGACAGGAAGCTGAACAGGAAGTGGGATGTGCAGGGGGGTGAAGGCAGGGCAGCACCCACACTTCCCTGACAGGACGGATGGAGGAGACAGAAGACGTCCAGGCTTTAGCAGAGGGGGAAGCTGTCAGGTTAAGGTTCTGCCTGACTTCAGCGGGTTCACATGCTCGCTGTGTCGGACGCCCGAGTCCACACAGAAACGCGTCCACAGCTGTGTCAGTTTGTGTCTGTGATCCGTCTCTCGTCTCTCCTGCTGCGTAGGATCACCACGACATGCTGCTGGAGATCGAGAGAGACAAGGCCATCACGGACAAGGTCATCCTCATCCAGAAGGTGGTCCGAGGTTTCAAAGACAGGTGGGCCTTCATCGTGTCCGTCTGCACTTCTCTGTCGCGCTGATGAAACGTGCTCACAGACAAAATGGTCGTCTGATTTCTGATCAGATCGAACTTCCTGAGGATGAGGAAGTCGGCCGTGCTGATCCAGAAGACGTGGAGAGGCCATCAGTGCAGGAAGAACTACGGAGCTGTGAGGAGCTTCGCCTTCGCTTCCGCATCACAGCAGAAATGAAATTACAGAAGAGCGTAAGCAAACGTCTCCCCTCACGCCGTGTGCTTTGTGTCCTCTGCGTCCCTTCAGATGCGGGCGGGCTTCTCTCGCCTTCAGGCTCTCGTTCGCTCCAGGAAGCTGTGTGCTTCGTATCACGTGGCCCGTCGGCGAATCACGCGCTTCCAGGGCCGCTGCCGGGGCTTCTTGGTGCGCCGGGCGTTCAGACACCGACTGTGGGCCGTCATCACCATCCAGGCCCACGCCAGAGGGATGATCGCTCGCCGGCTGTACAAGAGGCTGAAGGGGGAGGTAGACACACACAGACGACGCAGCAGATGAACTGAAGGGAATCAAACTTAGCAGAATCTTTTAATGAAGTTAGGAAATTACTCATTGTTTTCTTTTTTAGCTGATTTATGCACTTTTTTTCTTTGAGTTCAGTGATTCTCAACCTCAAATTAGTTCAGTTATTGTTTCTGTTTTTAGCCTTCCGTTAATTGTATTCCCTCAAATTCATGTGGTCGGCGCAGCCTGATTGGTTGTCCTCTCTCCTCTCTGCTCCTTCAGTACCGCCGGCGGCTCGAGGCGGAGAAGATGCGTCTCGCCGAAGAGGCCAAACTGAGGAATCAGATGTCTGCGAAGAGGGCGAAGGCCGAGGCCGAGCGCAAGCACCAGGTGTGACCTCGATCGAAGGCCTTTTCAAAGTGTCCTGTTGTTGTTGTCTGGTTCTCATTCGGTACGTTCACATGCAGATGATTTGTTAAACGTCGGTGGTTTGGCGCCTCTCATCCTCTGCGTTTTTAAAACAGAAACACTTTTCAGGTTTTGTTCACACCTCTTGTCTTTCGCAGTACTTTGTCCTGTCGTATTTATTCTCACGTATCAGAGTACCGATGCAGATTTGTGTGTGCGTGTGCTCGGACGCACGGCGTGTGTGATTGTGATGGTGAGAAACTCCGTGATGTTCTGCTACTCAGGAGCGTCTGGCCCAGCTGGCCAAAGAGGACGCGGAGCGGGAGAAGAAGGAGAAGGAGGAGGCTCGGAGGAAGAAGGAGATGGTGGAGCAGATGGAGAAGGCCCGGACGGAGCCCGTCAACGACTCCGACATGGTGGACAAGATGTTCGGCTTCCTGGGGACGAGCGGCTCCTTCCCGGGCCAGGAGGGACAAGCCCCCGCCGGCTTTGAGGTGAGGTGACAACCGGAGGTGCTTTAAAAATCCACACTTCTCTTCGGTGTTTAAAAGTGTCTGTCCTTTGTCCTCAGATCCACATAGTGTACTGTTGTTGTGATGAAGGTGTGTGAGGAGGAGGAGGAGGTGTCGCTGTCTGCGCTGGGGGCTTGTGTGAGAGGATGGTGTGCAGTTTGAGCGAGTGTGGACTGAATTATTGCTGCCTCCTGTGAAAACATTAAAACAAGGTGTGGAGGTTTTGACCTGACAGCAGCGTCTCCTCTGCAGGACCTGGAGCGGACCCACCAGGAGCTGGAGGAGGAGGATCTGGACGAGGCCCTTCCTCTGCCGGAGGACGACGAAGAGGAGGATCTATCGGAGTACAAGTTCGCCAAGTTTGCCGCCACGTACTTCCAGGGCACCACGACGCACACGTACGTCCGACGGCCTCTCAAACAGCCGCTGCTGTTCCACGACGACGAGGGAGACCAGCTGGTAGGTGGGACCGGTGATGTGTTTACTGCTGGGAGCACAAAGTTTTACAGGGAAAAGTGTGGTCTGGATTGAAACGTTAGCTAACGAAGCCGCTGGAGAGCCACAAGTTGTACAAATCCTCTCAAAGCTAAACCCGCCCGAACGTTGGTTTGTGATTAACCCGACATGTGGTCTGTGTGTCGGCCCAGGCTGCTCTGGCCGTGTGGATCACAGTGCTGAGGTTCATGGGAGATCTGCCGGAGCCCAAGTACCACACGGCCATCAGCGACGGCAGCGAGAAGATCCCCGTCATGACCAAAATCTACGAGACTCTGGGGAAGAAGACCTACAAGAGGGAGGTGCAGGCCCTGCAGGGGGACGGGGAGGTGACGTGGACTCTGATTCCAGTTTTAAACTTAGCTCAGAGTTTCTCCAAAGGATGCAGCTCATGTGGACTGGACTTCTGTCAGGTACCGTACTTCTCTAAGTCTTCTCTGATTGGTCTGTCTGTTCCTGTCCTGCCTCCAGACTCCTCACTCTGACAGCCTCAAGAAGAACAGCGTCCGTCACAAACTGGTGTCCCTCACCCTGAAGAAGAAGTCCAAGATCACCGAGGAGGTGAGAGACGCACAGAGACAAAAGAGGACGATAAAAGCCGACCGCCTTTCTCATACTTTCGTGTTGCAGAAGTAGAAAAGTTACAGCGTGATGCATTTCAGGTCACCAAGCGCCTGAACGATGGTGAGTACAGTCTCCATGGCAACAGCATGCTGGAGGACCGGCCAACATCCAACCTGGAGAAGCTTCACTTCATCATCGGCAACGGGATCCTGAGACCAGCACTGAGGTGAGGAGACAAAAACGACAAAGAATCAAATACTGTGTGAACGTAATGTAAGCAAAGACGTCCACTTTGACAGGAACAGTGACACGGACGAGCCCGGTACATTTCATAATAAAAGCATGTCCTACAGGCGATGATCAGGATCAGTCACACTGGATTGTTGGCCACTGAAGCTGATGTATCAGTCCGGACTGATGAATCCTTACAGCCCTATATTAAAACCTGTGTGTATATGTGTGTGCGTGTGCGTGTGTGTGTGTGTGTGTGTGTGTACAGGGATGAGATCTACTGTCAGATCTGTAAGCAGCTGAGTCAGAACCCGTCTAAGAGCTCTCACGCTCGCGGTTGGATCCTCATCTCTCTGTGTGTCGGCTGCTTCGCCCCGTCAGACAAGTTTGTGAAGGTCAGGACGTCCAGACTCTCTTCAGCTCAAACACACACACAGACAGGAAGTCTGAATTCACATACTCACAGTTTAAAGGGCTCACACACCGACAACTGAGAGTCTAAAACCTTGTTGTCATGGCAACGTGTACTCATGTGTAAAGTGCTCCATCATGGTTAATGATGATGTTATCCTCATACGTTCAAACTTCAGAGTCACGTGTTTAACGACAGGCTGATCCTGCAGTGCGACGCCGTCTTGATGCGTCCTGATTGTGCGGCGTTTTTTGGTGAAGTTTTGAGCCTGTGGAGCCTCAAGACGTTTTGTGTCGTTTACCTTCAGTACCTGAGGAACTTCATCAGCGGTGGGCCGCCGGGTTACGCTCCGTACTGCGAGGAGAGACTGAGACGGACGTTTGTCAACGGGACGAGAACACAACCTCCGTCCTGGCTGGAGCTGCAGGTACACACACACACACACACACACACACACACAGTTTTAACTGATTTGCTTTCCGTGAGGGGCAGTTAATGTGACGGAGAGCAGGAGGCAGAAAGGAGCTTTTAGACAACAGGCTTGTCAGATGGAAACCAGCTCCACCAAACCTCTGAAAACTTTTGTTCAGGCCACCAAGTCGAAGAAGCCCATCATGCTGCCGGTGACGTTCATGGACGGCACGACCAAAACGCTGCTGACGGACTCCGCCACCACAGCCAAGGAGCTCTGCAGCGCCTTGTCCGACAAGATCAACCTGCGGGATCGATTCGGCTTCTCGCTCTACATCGCGCTGTTTGACAAGGTGGGAACACACACACACACACACACACACACACACACACACGTCAGTGTCTGAGCTTCACTGTGCAGAGGCTGAAGTGTCTCGAGCCAAAGTGAAGTATTTTTAAATGAAATCACCAGCAGTCAGACCGAAGAGACACTCGTATGGTAACCAGAAATATGATGAACGTCGGACCTGACAGTCGGTTCATCCTATCAGCTGAGCTGAAACTGGTCCATGACAACAACATCAGTAAACCTGACCCCGAGTTACACGCTGGGACTAAAAATATTTAAAGTATTTAATACATGAGTGAAGGAAACTAAACCAAAGTAACAGCAGTATTTGTAGTAAGGGCCTCCTCCTCCTGCTGCAGGTCTCCTCTTTAGGCAGCGGGAATGACCACGTGATGGACGCCGTGTCGCAGTGCGAGCAGTACGCGAAGGAGCAGGGAGCCCAGGAGAGGAACGCCCCCTGGAGGCTCTTCTTCAGGAAGGAGATCTTCACGCCCTGGCACTGCCCCGCCGACGACCAGGTCGCCACCAGCCTCATCTACCAACAGACCGTTCGCGGCGTGAAGTTCGGGGAGTACCGCTGCGACAGGGTGCGTTTCCTTTGTTTCACTGTTGATTTGGAAAGAATGGTTTGACATTTTGGGAATCTGCCTGTGAGCAGACGAGTCCATTCAGGCTTTTCTGTCTCTCTGTGCTCTCAGGATGACCTGGCTGAACTGGCGTCTCAGCAGTATTACGTCGACTACGGTTCAGAGATCCTCCTGGAGCGCCTGCTGAGCCTCATCCCCTCCTACATCCCCGACAGAGAGATCAGCACGTCCAGGACGGTGGAGAAGTGGGCGCATTTCATCATGGCTGCGCATAAGAAGGTGCTCTTCAACTTCCTCCCAGTTTTCAGACTCGCTGGGATGGCGGGAGGAAGTGGAGACACGTTGAACATCTTTATGTCACGTCAGCCTCCTGCCTCAAGTCAGAGCTGAGGGATTTAGAGAATTTCTGACAGTCACAATATGTGAGACTGCTGGCAGTTAGAACTAAATAAATGCATTAACCTCATCAGTCCTGCCATGATGGTATTTAAAAGAGAGAGAGCAATAATTAAGGAAAAGAAAAGAACTTGCAGATACATTGACTGTCTGAGGCCTTCGAGTGTCCACAGGCAGACATAATGAAACCTCTGCTGGTCTGCAGGGCATCTACACCCAGAAGAGGTTCGACCCTCACAAGGTGAAGGAGGAGGTGGTCGACTTCGCTCGCCACAAGTGGCCTCTGCTCTTCTCTCGGTTCTACGAAGCCTTCAAGTTGTCAGGTGAGCACGTCTGACTTCCCTCACACCTGAGGGCCCACGTTTAGCACCCATGATGGTCATCGTCAGTGCAAGAGAAGGAAAAAATGGACCTGAAAACCCTTAAGGACGCATGTTTCGTTTAAACTTTGGGTCAAACCTTCCCTCTGCTCCTCTCAGGTCCCAGTCTGCCGAAGAACGACCTGATCGTCGCCGTCAACTGGACCGGAGTTTATTTTGTGGACGAGCAGGAGCAGGTCCTCTTGGAGCTGTCCTTCCCAGAAATCACTGCAGTTTCCAGCAGCAGGTGAGGCATGCTGGGAGCTGTAGTCACGTAGCAATTAAAGTACTGAATGCTTCTGTGAGATGTTGTGGAGACCACTGACGACATCCTGGTTGTCCCGTCAGGGGGGGGAAGTTGCAGAATCAGAGTTTCACTTTGGCGACAATCAAAGGAGACGAGTACACCTTCACCTCCAACAACGCCGAGGACATCCGCGACCTGGTGGTCACCTTCCTCGAGGGCCTGAGGAAGAGGTCGAAGTTCGTGGTCGCGCTGCAGGACAACCCCAACCCAAGTCAGTCCTGAACAGCGATGCTTTGATTTAGATTTCATTTTGGTCTCATTGTTTTGAGTTTCCGTTTTTCAGCTTGAGGATGGATTGTTTACATGAACGTAATTCACCTGAAACGTGCAGAACAGAAGACAGAAGTTTAATCGTCTCCTTCTCCTACAGCTGGAGAGGAGTCGACCTTCCTGAGCTTCCTGAAGGGAGACCTGATCCTGTTGGACCAGGACACCGGTGAGCAGGTCCTCAACTCTGGTTGGGCGCATGGCATCAATGAACGAACCAATCAGAGAGGAGATTTCCCCGCTGACTGCGTCTATGTCCTGCCTACCGTGACCCGACCTCAGCAGGACATAGTGGTAGGTGTTAAGGAAGTGAACTTTATTTTGAAATGTGTAATATTACAGCAGAACTCGGGATCAGAAGGGCGGACTGGGACCAGGTTTCACATGTGGTCACATACTGAACTGGTGACTGTGATGTCGGGTGTCCACCCTCAGACTGCTGACTGAACGTGTGTGTGAAGCCTCCACGTTTTACAGTCAGCAGCTTCTCTGCAGCAGCGTCCACGTGTGAAGCTTTGCAGTCCACCACAGGCTCACGGGTTTGGTTGTACTGAGCGTCAGGTGGTTGCTGATGAAGCTCCCCGTCGGTCACCACATGTCTGAACGTTCAGGCAGGTGGTGGGTGTTTTGCTCTCTGAAAACTTCAGCATTTAATCCTGAAAACCTGTCAACAGGTTGTGAACTGCTGAACAAAAGCATGTGTTACATAAATGTAATGTTATCTAACCAATCAGGCGCTGGTAACCATGACGCCGGACCAGCGTCAGGAGTCGGTTCGTGTTTCTCAGGTCGTCCTGCCAGAGAGCGACGGCAGGATGAAACCCTACACACTGGAGGAGTTCTCCTACGACTACTTCAGGTACACGAAATCACGTTGCCTGTTTCCAGCTGCAAACGTCCTTCAGTTAAACTGCAAATTTGTCGTCAGATTTAGACTCAGGAGACTCAAACGCGACACATTATGAACACATACTGAAGGACTTTGCACTCTGACGCCACATCTGGTTTTTACTCTGCGTGTTTTTGCTGGTTAGTCACGTGCCGACTTTGTCTCTTGACCTCATTTGTGACTGCAGTTTAAGCTTTGGTCGACGTGCTGTTGTGTGGTGTGTGTGTGTGTGTGTGTGTGTGTGTGTGTGTGTGTGTGTGTGTGTGTGTGTGTGTGTGTGTGTGTGTGTGTGTGACCTTCCAGGCCTCCTCCCAAACACACCTTGAGCCGGGTGATGGTCACTAAGAATCGTGGGAAGGACAAGATGTGGAGCTGCACCCGAGAGCCGCTCAAGCTGCCGCTGCTGAAGAAGGTGGTCAACCACGAGGAGGTGGCCCAGGACGCCTGCATGTCCTTCATCGATATCCTTCAAACAGCTGCGGGGACATTAAGAGTCGGCCGTGTTGACATGTTCTGCAGTCTCTGTGTGGACTCTGAGTGGATGAAGATGTCCTGGTATTCCTGCTCTTTTGACACGAGTATTCAAGCTAATCAGGTTGTTTTAGTCCTTGACGTTTGTCCCACCTGTTATGAAGTACATGGGCGACTACCCGTCCAAGAGGACGCGCTCGGTCAACGAGTTGACAGACCAGATCTTTGAAGGGGCGCTGAAGGCCGAACCTCTCAAAGACGAGATCTACTGTCAGATCATCAAACAGCTCACCGACAACCACGTCAAGTGAGTGAACGGACGCCGTCGCCGCTGCACTTCAAGACCGACCACAACGTTTGAGCTCAGAGTTAACATTTAGAGTTAAAGCTCTGTTTTCTCACCCAACCTGCAGGGCGGGTCACCGTTTTTCAAAATGTTTCCACAAAATTTGAAACCTTTTCAGGTGAACCTCAGAAAGGAAAACGTTGTGTTTCTGCTGCTGCAGGTACAGTGAGGAGAAGGGCTGGGAGCTGCTCTGGTTGTGTACTGGTCTGTTTCCTCCCAGTAACGTGCTGCTGCCGCACATCCAGCGCTTCCTCCAGTCCAAGAAGCAGCACCCGCTGTCCACAGACTGCATGCAGAGGCTGCACAAAGCCCTCCGGTAAAACCGCACTTTGTTCTGACTGCCCAGCGTTTCTGCCTTCAGGTTAGGTGGCTCCGCCAGCATCTGCCATTCTGGGATAATCAACGTCAGGTGGCGGAAAAAGATTTGAGCTCCATACTGTAACCCTCACGTAACGTTTCCTCAACGTCAAGCAAATCGAATCTAAAACCTTCACTCACCAAAGTCAGTTTTTATTTCCTCGCAGTCGACGCAGGGAGAGTTTTATATCAGTGCCAGCTCTCACCACAGTCTTTGTCTTTGACACACAGAGCAGAGACAGTTACCTGATTGGCTGCTGCTGTGGGCTGAATGAGTGGACAGCCAATCACAAGCGACAGACTTTGTGATGAGAAATGCTGTGAAATAAAAGCAGACTTTGGAAGCTTTGGAAACGAGTGAAACTTGTTGTTTGTCAGTCACTTGTTCCAGCCAAGAAAATAAACTTTAACCTCCTTTAAAACTTCGAACTAAGCTCATGGCTGTTTTTTCTGTTGTCACGGTGACAGTAACGGATCCAGGAAGTATCCCCCTCACTTGGTGGAAGTGGAGGCCATCCAACACAAGACGACCCAGATCTTCCACAAAGTCTACTTCCCTGACGATACGGACGAGGTATGAAGCTCTCACGTCGGCGTGTAGACGTCCAGCGTGTCGTCTGGAGACTGACGTGTCGTGTCTCAATCCTGCAGGCGTTTGAGGTGGAGTCCAGCACCAAAGCCAAGGATTTCTGCCAGAACATCTCAAGCAGACTGCTGCTCAAATCCCCTGAAGGCTTCAGCCTCTTCGTCAAGATCTCAGACAAGGTCAGAGGTCGAGGATCGTCAGAAAACTCTTTGTGCTCCTCAGACCAGCAGCTCCTGTCCCCTCCAGCCTGTACTGTCAGTGAGCCAAAGCACAGAGGTGACACCTGCTGGACAGTGTGGGGTCCTACAGGCACCGAGCTCCAGAAATGGCTCCTACATGGACGCCAGTGCATCAATAATACTTAGTTTAACAGTGTAGTGTTTGTGCTGGCGAGTGAAGCAACGTTTTTTCTGTTTTCTGACTGACTGTGTGTGTGTGTGTGTGTGTGTGTGTGTGTGTGTGCTGTGCAGGTGATCAGTGTGCCAGAGGGAGACTTCTTCTTTGACTTTGTCCGACATCTCACAGACTGGATCAAGAAGTCTCGACCAGCTAAAGACGGTTCGTATCTGCTTCTGCTGAGGTCAGAAGTTTGGACTCTTTATAAGAATCAGTTTGTAGACAGAAGCCACAGTGGAACCAGACAGATGGCCTCAGCAGATGAGCCCTGTTTGACCACTGGTGTTCAGAGCTTGTTTACCTGAGTGTGAAGGTGAACGTTAGAAGGTCCAGTTTGGGTTGAAAACAGTTTGAGACGGAGGCTGAACAATCCTGTGTTTCCCCCTGGTGTTCTGCAGGAATCGTCCCCTCTCTGACCTATCAGGTGTTCTTCATGAAGAAGCTGTGGACCAACACGGTTCCAGGGAAGGACTCCTTCGCCGACTCCATCTTCCACTACTACCAGGTCAGTCTTAGTGGACACGTTACACAGAGAGACGGGACGACACTTCAGTTCGTCTTTGCTTCACCTCATGCAGGCACTCAGCCAAGTTTTTCCAACAGTGCAGAATTTATTTAGATTTATTTAC
Organism: Scatophagus argus; assembly: GCF_020382885.2. NCBI lineage: Eukaryota > Metazoa > Chordata > Actinopteri > Scatophagidae > Scatophagus > Scatophagus argus. Next base: position 25,424,808 of record NC_058497.1, on the reverse strand, counting down.
ACTAAAACTGGACCTTTTGTCTTCCCCTTCGTTCGCTTCTCTTAATTAGGAAGTGCCTAAATACTTGCGTGGCTACCATAAGTGCTCACGAGAAGAGGTTTTCCAACTCGCAGCGCTCATCTACCGCGTCAAGTATGAGGACGACAAATCCCACTTTCCTACAATTCCCAAGATGCTTCGGGAGCTCGTTCCCCAGGATCTCATTCGTCAGATGTCGCCTGATGACTGGAAAAGGGTGAAACCTTCTGCACTCCAGCCTCTCGTCTTCACCTCACTGTAGTCTGAGTCGGATTCTACGTGTGATCCCGTAGCTTTTATACATTTTATGAATCGTAGCACAGCAAATGTTGTTTCAGTCAGCCATACAAAAATAAAAAGAGTATTTACCATGTGAGTATACTGCAGAGGGATCTGTCAGTGCTTTGATCATAACAGGATTTCTTTGTCCGATTGCAGTCTGTGGTTGCGTACTTCAACAAGCAGGCTGGGAAGTCGAGAGAAGAGGCCAAGCTGATGTTTCTGAAGATCATCTACAAATGGCCGACCTTTGGCTCCGCCTTCTTTGAGGTCAAGGTAAACGCGGCTGAGCCTGTCACTTCCTGTTTGTGGCTCTCACTGGGTGCTTCTAATTTGTCTTAGTTCCCAAACAGAGCAGGTCTGGACTCCACTCCTTAACGTAGTCTTTCATGTAGAAGGTCGACATTCCCCCAAGAAGAAGCTCTTGGTGACAGGAAACGGGAAACCTTTAGCAGGCAGAAATCTCGGCGCAGACCCCGGCTCAGCTGTGGAGGGAGGGAGATCTGGTTTTGGAGATACTGGCTGTAGAGATGTCTGCCTTCTCTTGGATGTAATGGGACTAGATGGCACTTCATAGATTTGAAAAACTCAGCAGCAGCGCGCAGAAGGCTAAAATGAAGCTAGCAGCTCAGGCTGGGCTGACACGAGCAGGAGCCTCTGGATCCGCAGGATCCACTTGTCCTTCTGGAGGATTTCTGGAAAGAGGCTTCGCTGTTGACTTTTTCAAAAGTGTGTTTTGCTTTGAGTCCCACAAGTGAAGTGTGATGTAGTTCCATGATGTTCAGGAGAAGGCAGCTCACGCTAAAACTATCCAGGTGGTAAGAGGAGACGTACATGGTTTTCATTTTGGGGTGAACTGTCCCTTTAACAGAGAACCATCGCTGCTGTACAGGTGAAACAAGACCTGCTAAATGATCAGTGGATGTTCTGCTGCCACCTGACGTTAATCTTTTGTATTTAGCAAACCACAGAGCCCAACTTCCCTGAGATCCTGCTGATCGCCATCAACAAGCACGGAGTCAGTCTGATCGACCCGAAGACGAAGGTTCGTACAGAAACATCTGTTGTTCCCCTCGTCACGCCCGCACGCTTAACATGTTTGCTGCACGTCACATGCATTAACCACCTGAGCAGGTATGAAAGTCTGTCAGTCAGACTTACCCCTCTGTGTGTGTGTGCGCTCTGCCAGGATATCCTGACCACACATCCCTTCACCAAGATCTCCAACTGGAGCAGCGGGAACACCTACTTCCACATCACCATCGGCAACCTGGTCAGAGGGAGCAAACTGCTGTGTGAGACGTCGCTGGTGGGTGGCAGCAACACACACACACACTGCTGTAGATATCAGCTGTTTGCAATGTGTGTGTGTGTGTGTGTGCAGGGCTACAAGATGGACGACCTGCTGACCTCTTACATCAGTCAGATGCTGACCACCATGAACAAGCAGCGCTCTGGGCGGGGCCACAGCAAGTGAACTTCTTACTGGCAGGAGGCCGCTGAGCTCATCCGGCTCTTACGCCCCATTGGTCAGCACTGCAGCTGGGGGCGGACCTTCGCCCACCAGCTGTGGAGGATGAGCCGCAGTCCTTCTGCTAGCTCAGAAGAGTCGAAGCTCACCGGGGAGAGTTCGGCTGCCGGCAGCGACGACCCCGGCGAAGGCCCCAGCAACCATCACCACTACAGCTACAACGTGGACGAGGATGAGCCGTCCAGTGAGGACGACTACCTCTGAAACGCTCCGTCCCACAGGTCGGTTTTCCTCGTCTGGATCCGGATCCAACAGTCAGACCTGCTCGTGTGGAAACCCGGCGTTCAGCCAGTACTGCTGTCATGTTTACCTTCTTCAGCTGATTCATTCGGTGATCCCAAGAGGCCGCAGGTGTTCGCTGCCTTAATGCTTCAGCTTTTTAAGAATTTTGCTCCCAAAAATAGTGAAATGTTCCAATAGATTTTAACAGGAAGTTTTAGTGGGCAGTCATGGGCTGTTACACATCTGTAACTGCTAAGAGGCTCATCACCTCCTCGTGAGCTAACCGGCTAATCCGTCCGTCCGTTTTATGTGACTTCTGTTGGGAAGTGACGGAAATGTCAAGAAGTACGTGGACTTAAATGAATCATTTTAGGCCTTATTGTCCGTCAGCCTTTGACTGTTATGATTGTAGGAAATTAAATTTAATTTAGCGAACACAGAAAATCCAAACGTTTTGTCTTTTGGCGTGTGTTAGAGCATCACAGGAGCTTTAGTGAAGCTGTAAACATGAAGTCTTGTTCCTGTCTTCCCTGCTGCATCTGAATTAGATGTCCTGTGTTTACATTCTTTCTTAGATAAAGTATTGACAGGTCAGTCACCTTTAAGGTTTTGTAGTTTTATGTTTCTTGTTGGCAACGTGCTGCTGTTTTAAGTCAATCCTGTTTTCACTTTGAATGATGTTCAGTGGTTTTAAGAATGAACGTTTATCTGTTTTTCTGGGTCTTGGGACCAAACTGAAGTAGTGTTAAGGAACTGATATAATTTATTTAAAACTCTGTTGTTGTGTCAATGGTGGAAACGTGTTTTGGGTCAGAGCCGACAACACATCTCCACTTCCTCCTACTGGACCAAAGTGAAGCCAAAACATCCTGGGTCTGAGTGCAGCCATCTTGCTCTGGTGACATCATGTGAGGCAGTGAAACCATCTTTGGGAAGAATTTGTTTAATGTGTACTTTGAGTTTTTAGTTTGGCTCATGTCCCATCTGCTAACATGGAGGGGGAGGGGCTTATGAGCTGTACTGCAGCCAGCCACCAGGGGGCGTCCAGATGTTTGGGCTTCACTTTGAGGAGCACACACATCGTCTGTCTTTGTATGCGGTCGGTGGTAAGAATCCGTTAGGTCATGAGCTGTACTGTGTTTCATAATTTAAAATACGCAAGTTTTGTTTTTTAACACTTAATTCAAGTTTAGGCTGTTTAATGTGGTAGATTATTATCAGCTGTTTTGACTTTAGTTTTACATTTCATGCTTTGTTTCTGTATTTGTGTGGAGACTGCATCACTGTGTCGTCTCCAAGAGGAGCCTCCTGATGCATAAAAATGACTCCTGATAAGTTTGAAAGAATAGAAGCAGCAAGTGAGCACATGCGTCCACACCAAAGCTGAGACACAACACAAACGCTGAGACAAAGCACACATGTGGTACACAAAAACATCTGGACCGCTACGTGCTGTATGATCCTAACTTCTTTCGTTTTGGTCACACTTTTGGGTGTTAGTTTCTTTATTCAAGGACTCCAGGTCTTCTGTTTGATGAGGATGTTTTTCCTCAGAAGTCAAAGTTTAGGAACATTTTTAACAACATTTCTGAGACGTCACAGTAACCTTTAGTTAAACATGACAAGTAAGACGCTCACCTGAGCTCCCAGAAGACCCAGAAGACACAGAACACCTGTAGAAACCAGTTCAGCATCTGGAGCGTTCGGGACCCAGCAGCCTTCCCTCCACTGAAGGCCCATTAAAAACAGATGAGGACGATAAGACGTTTTTGTCTTGTTCGTATGATGAACTGAAACGCTGGTGTTAAACTGTGCCAATCGTTCCTTTTTATTCCTTTCACGTTGCTCATTTCCTCCGACTCATCTCGACTTCCTGCGGTGATTTCGTCTTCTGTCCTGCGTGCTCTCACTTTGTTTGGCTCGACTCGTGTTAGTGAATGAATAAACTCATGTTGTTCACGATAAGAGTGACTCCAAACTCTGGGTTAATTTTCCATGGTTTTGTTCAATACTCGATTCTGATTGGCACCGGGATGCCAGTTAAGTTAGAGCAAATGTCCTCTGAGGTGTCCACTATGGACAGCCAGGCTTCAGTGGTTGCCTCTGACACCTCAAAGGACATCATCTTGTATTACCAAACAACCTGAAGGAATAAAACACAGAGCTGCCAACAACCGAAGCTTTTCTCTTATGTTTTAATACCAGGTGACAGTAGCTTTTACAATCAAGAAAATTTACAGTAAAAAAAAAACAAACAAACAAACTGGAAAGCTTCTATAAAATCAAATACAAATAGCCGTTCAGTAGAGCACATTTAAATGCTACAGAGATTTAACCATTTGAAAGAAAGGCATGTGTACTGCAATACCCATTCAATACTACGACACTATACTTTGGGTTATTTTATGTAAGTACTGCAGTGCTGAGCTTGTACACACTTGTTGTGCAGACAGCTGACGCTTGCACTCCTTTCGCTTTGATTTTCTGATTTAGCCGATCCTGATCCGACGTTTTCCACGGCGTGAAAACGTCTCCTCACGTGAAAAGCACCACAGCTTCCGGTATCAAAGCATGAGGCGTAAAACGCAGCTTTGAAATGAACAGCTGCGCTCAGCCGGATCCTGCACGAGGTGGACTACAGTCCCGCAGGATCAGCAGACGAAGCTTCACTGGGTTCTCGTGGTTTGACCCACTGACTGCGCGTTAACGTCCCACCCGGGTCCTGATGACGTCACCAGGACAGGATGGCCGCGCTCGCGTCCGGGATACTTTGGCTTCATTTTCGTACAGTGGGAGGAAGCGCAGACGCGTCGTCCATCTTTAAAAACGGTTTGACCGCGCTAATCTAAGCTCACCTGCGTGATCTTTACTAAAATAACGAGCGGAGCAGCATGCAAAGGTCACCTGCGGGTCGAACAAAGTAACGCAGCCATGACAGGACGAAGAAGCAAAACCCGAGCCTGAGGTGAGCTCGGCCGAGTCGCAGGTAGCAGGTGTGTGTGTGTGTGTGTGTCAGATCACACACAACGCATTTCCCCCGCAGCTCTGCCACGTGGACGGTCTCACATCGTATTCAATAGAACAAATATGGCTGCGCAGTGATCGATAACTGTAGCTAGCAGATATCAGCTACTATATTCTCAACAGGAACACAAATACGCTTAAAGTGCTAACCTACTCACTCACGTTACAGCACGTTCTGCACCGTAATGGCTTCCGCTAAAGCTTCCCTCTGACTTCAGGACTGATTTAAGACAAAACAAACTGTCCAAAACCTTCTGACACGTTTCAGTCCAACGAAGCCGGGACGCAGTGTAAAACCAAGGCCCGTTTTTGACGAGATAATCCTTCATTCGTCCACAGGGGAGAAATTTATATTGAACAAAAAACAGTGCAAAGAATCTAATACTTTAGCTCATCATCTGATTCTTAGCTCGTTTCAAAGTAGCCTGGGAAACACCAGGCGGGAACAGTGGACAGGCCGACAAGTCCATGAGGGACGTTACTGCGCGGCTCAGGGACGTGATGTCAAACACTTTGTCCACCATCCACTGGATTTCTGTTTTTACTACCGTTCTTTTTACACGGCGTCTCAACTTCTTTGGAATCTCGGTTGTGTCCGAGACCGACGACCAAAAAGTCGTGAACTCCAGCAGTCCGACACTCAGCCGAGTCCGAGGATGAGACATTAAATGCTAAGCAAAAGGCTGAAGTGTTGTGCACGTGGTTTCAGTCTGCAGGTCACGTGATGAACAACTCACTGCGGAGCGAGTTATTCCGATTCCTCGCGACGGACACCTGCAAGAAAACAGTCTGTTTTAATGGCACTTACTGCACTGCATCCTGCTTCAGCTCCAACTCAGTCCAGCAAACTGGAACGCCCCCCGACAGCCGAGCCAAGACGCTCCGGTCTGAGTTCAGATGACAGCGTCGCACAGATGGAGCCGAGCGTCAGACCTGCCGAGACGACTGTGTGCCAGCGTTTGATGGGGAAGCAGGACGTCTGATTCTCCAAAGCATCTTTTACATTTGGCACAAATCTGGAGCCAAGACAGCCAAAACATTCCCCGTATGCGTTTGAGAAAAATGGCCGACACTTTGGAAATACATTCACTCGAGTACAAAACATAAATAGTAGCTAACCACAGCGTCTCCTCCCTCAGGTTTACATTCATTCTGTCAGTCCAACACTCGTCCAGCAGCTCAGACACTCAGAGATGAAACGTTAAGACAGGCTTTGCTCTAAAGCTCTGACAGAAGTCCACGTGACGTGTCCAGACGTCTCCTGCTCTGAAGTCCTCAGCGTCAGTCTTCACCTCCCCTCCGGAGACTCGAGGAGGAGAGCGTGAAAGCACCTCGTTGTCTGACCGGGCGATCCCGGACTCGTGTCCACAGCGTCTCTGCTCCGTCTCTGACGGCAGGTCAGTCAATGAGGTCTGGTTCAGCGGATCGGATCCTGCAGGCAGTCGGCCCACGGGCTCGCCGAGGACGAGACGGGACGTGGAGGAAGACGAGACAGTCTGTCGTTTTCCTCACTTTTCTTATCTGAAGGCCCTCATTGTTTTTTTTTTCTCTTTTTATTTATTTATTTATTTATTCACTGACACATTCTCTGGGCTTTTCTCACAGCTTGTTCACGACTGTCCAATCTGAACTGATTGTTGCTTATTTAATATTTAATGTTATGGGAAATAATTCAGACTGAGAACAAAGTTTTCAGGTGCTTTAACACACACACAAAGTACGACTTCCATCTCCCATCTGTGCCTTCCTGTCCGTCTGTCTCTGTGTCCGTCCATCTGTCTCTCTGTCCATCCTTCTGTCTGTCTCTCCCTCTGTCTCTCTGTCTGCCCATCCATCTGTCTCACCCTCTGTCCGTCTGTCTCTGTATTTGTCCATCCGTCTGTCTGTCTCTCCTGCTGTCTCTGTGTCCGTCCATTCGTCCCGTCTCTCTGTCCTTCCTTCTGTCTGTCTCTCTGTCCATCCGTCTGTCTGTTTCTCCCTCTGTGTCCACCCGTCCATCTGTCTCTCCCTCTGTCCGTCTGTCTGTCTTTGTGTCCACCCGTTCTTCTTCTGTCTCTCTGGCCGTCCGTCTGTCTGTCTGTCCATCTGTTTCTCCCTCTGTGTCCACCCGTCCATCTGTCTCTCCCTCTGTCCGTCTATCTGTCTGTCTTTGTGTCCACCCGTTCTTCTTCTGTCTCTCTGGCCGTCCGTCTGTCTGTCTCTCCCTCTGTCTCTCTCTCCGTCTGTCTCTCCCTCCCCCCATCACTCCTCTGTGATGGTGGGCAGGTGAGGGTTGCTGGGTGAACTGGGCATGCTCCGTAGGTCAGGCCGGACGTTGACGCTGGAGATGGACCACACATCACTCAGCTCTGCAAAAAGGTCCAACAGTTTAGACTTTACACTTTGTGAGGAAGCTTTGTGGGTAACACAGAGGGGCGGGATTTATACAACCAGGTGTGCCAGTCCACACCTGGTCAAGTCATGGATTTTTCTTGAGGCTTAGAATACACACACAACAACTAACAAAGTATGTGAAGACAAAGTCCCATGAATTTAGCAGAAGTTTGCACAGGATGTTCAAAACATGCATGACATGAAGCTAAAGGAGCTGTGCATTGTGGGTGAGTTCGTGCGTGTAAAAATGCAAACATGACACAAAATAGAAGCAACACGCAAACTGCAGAGTTTGCTTCATGATGCAAGCGCACAAATGACGCAGGAAGGACTCGTCTCAAGGCTTCGTCTGTCACTGGATGTCTCGTCTCGTCTCGCAGCTGTTTGAGTACACTTTGTCTTGTACGTCAGTCAGGTAAGATGCTGTCAGTCAGCTGCACCTGAGCAGACGGCTTCAGGGCCAACTCTGGACCTCTGGATCCACAGTGACTCTGAGAGGAACGTGTCCTCGCGTTTCTTTTACAGTCCTGCTGTCGCTTGTCTACAGGAAACACAGACGCGTGCACTTCAAACAGGGTTCATACATGCACGGGGTCACGGGGTGAAGACCAAAGGGAGGGAGACCAGGGCTCCAGCAGGGGGGTCAGAGTGCAGGGGGCTCCAGCGAACACAGATCACCTCTGACGAGTCTGACACACACACACACACACACATACACACAGAGGAGATGACTGCATGCAAACATGATAATCAGAAGACAAAGTCCCGTCTGCGCTGGTCCAAACTAGAGTGTTTGCTGAGTGCGGGTCAGGGTTAGCAAAGGGACGCCTTTGAGTCCGGCTGTCAGCGGTGGCAGAAACAAGATTTCTGTTCAACACTTCCAATCTGTTGAAAAGTTTTCTCCTCATTTACTGAGCAGCTGCTGCACCGAAGCCGAAGCTTCACTGCACTCGTCAGCAGGGACGTAACTCAGCGGCAAACATGACTTTCCCACAGCGTCAGATCGTTCCCACAGTCTGTTTGCTCACTCAGAAGTTACGATATTCAACCTGAAGCTTCGGCTTTTGCTCATGAAAAAAAAAGAAAAATCTTGTTTTGTATGTGACGACAAACAAAATGCAGCAGTGAGAAAAGACAAACTGATCTCTGGCATCTCAGCAAAGACCCCGTGTGGCAGTAGACTGAGCTAAGGTCTGCAGACGGAGACCAGGATTCAGACAACATGGAGCCACAAACACAAGCCTCAACCCGGAGTGGAGAAAATGTCCTCATACCCGTCCTGAACTTGCTGTAGGGTCCGTTCTCATGAGTCTGACGGCTGCCGGACCAGAAGGGAAGGCCTCTCTCTCTCCACCTGTGACACACACACACACACACAGCACGATCAGAGCAGCAGAGAACAACCAGGTGTTATCTGTTCACCAAAGTGCTCCGAGACCAACAGATGCAGCACTGTAACCGCTTTGATGATGATGTGTGTGTGTGCGTGTGTGTGTGTGTCTCCAGGTGAAGAGAGACTAAAGCCCAGGTATGAAAAGAGAGAAGAGAGGGGCTGATGATGAAAGAGATGTTGCTGAACAACAAACTCAGGTGAAAATGAAAGCACAGGTGGTGTGTGTGTGTGTGTGTTGCAGGGCCTCATTGGCTGAACCTCTGTGACCTGTGACATTCACACCTGAGCTCTCCAAAAAGTCCTCCCACCACACTGGAAGGCAAAGGTGTGTATGGCCGTTGTGAACACGATGGTTCTGTAATAACTTCCTGTCCTGAGATAAAGCAGGAGACGTGTTTTTGTAATAACCAAAAATCCTGAATCCCAGCTGAGCGAAGACAGGACTTCAGGAAGAGGAAGTTTCTCTACGAGAAAATAGATCAGCACGTCTCAGCACTTTGTGTCGTCGTGTCTCTCTGTGTGAGGGTTCACCTGCTTACGCTGATCGAGACCAGACTTCACATGGCCACAGCAACATCTCACATGACGGTACAGTTAGCAGGAGACGTGTGTGTGTGTGTGTGTGTGTGTGTGTGTGTGTGTGTGTGTGTGTGTACGCACCAGTGGAATAGGAAAACTGCAGCGATGAGGAAGGCCGACACGGCATCAGTCAGAATCCACATCAAACTATATTCCTCTGGAGTCTGGACAGACAGACAGGAGGGACGATTAGATCTGCTGAAACAGACGACCGTCAGACGAGAGCAGGAACGTCATTATTTTATTTACTGGAATGTTCCTGTTAAAAATGTAATCAAACCCAGCTGACAGCTCGCAGACATGTGGGTGGTGAGAGAGAGCGTTTATGTAACCAAAAGGTAACGAGCTCGATCTTCAAACACCCACAACACCTGCTGAGGAGAACCTCCTCCAGTCTGAAAAGGCTGTCCTGATGCCACAACATCACATACAAACACATCTGTAATAATGTCAGCATCTGTGCAGCTGCAGATCTGATTACTGCTTTGCTTAATAAACATGATGTTGTTAATGCAGCGTTTAGTTTACTGTTCATGTGCCACCAAAGCGTTGTCTGAAGTGCTGCAGGCGCTGTGAACGTTTCTGAAACGTTCTGTGAGGGTTTCTCTCAGCCTTTCTCAGCCTCTGTGTTCCTGCTCATTTCCAGATGAATCACTGGTTAGATTCTCTGTGATTATGGGCCTCATATCAGAGTCTTACAACACAACTGAAACTCAGAAGAGAATGACGAGGAAGCAGCTGGTTCTTCGAAAACCTTTTCAACGAATCTGCTCACCATGAGGAAGAGCGGCTTGTCGATGCCAGACAGGATGTGGATGGAGTTGGTGGTTACGGACTGGGCTCCGGCGCACCAGGCCAGAGTGTAGAGCCACGGCTGGCTGATGACATACAGGTTAGTACTGATGTTCTCTGACTGGTACTTTCTGTAGAGAGAGAGGAGGGGGGCATTGTGTTAGAGACAAACATGGCTTCTGAGTGTGATCCAGTGATCTCTCACTGTGAAGCGAGAGCACAAAATGTAGTGACCAAAGGTACAGAAAGCAGCAGGAAAACAAGGCACAGCTTCCCTACAGCTCGTGTGTTACGGCTTTGCTTTACATTACACAGACAGACAAACAGACAGGATAAGACAGAACAGAGAGAGACGCTGAGTCTCTACTACGATGAGCATCAGAGACCAAAGCGCTGCATTTTACAGTCTGGAGCTGCATAATCTTGTTATTCTTTCACTTTGTTCTGATCAAAAAGTTGTTGAAACAGTGAGGAGTAGCAGCTCCCTGCTTTATCAGCAGTTAAAGAACGTCTCCGTCTCCAACAGCCAATCAGAGAGCACCTAAACTCTTCCTTCAGTCGCTGCGGTCACTCTGAAGAGGAAAGGCCCAATGGCGAACGCAAGCCAGGTGCAACGCAAACATGGCGTCCATATTTAAAATTCATATGCCTCACTGTGGTGGACTTGCTGACGTGTGCACGACTCGCTCCAGACTGCAGACAAGCTGTTAGCTCAGTATTGTTGTGTGTGCTTGATGTTTGCATCACCACACTGTTACACTATGGAAGAACCACCACACTGTGACTGTCCCACACACGATGCCTTCAGATCACAGCTCGAAGACAAAGGCTTCCACGCCACGTCTCAGCGTGATTCATCCAGCGAAGCATCTCTAGCTGGTGACTAACTCACTGTCATCAAAGCTGCCATGTCACCGAGACAGAGGAGATGACTCAGCAGGGAACTTCAGCAGACTGTGTGAGACGTGTTAGAAAGTCAGCCATCTTTCTGGGCCTTTTCCTTCCAGACTGTTCTCCCACTCCCACACTCCCACCTCCAACCTGTCTGTACCTCCTCCTTCCTGTCACTCAAACTGTTCTCTCCTCCACTGAACAAGCCTTCACAGCGCCTGGTTGGTGTTCACTGCCAGTGGGCCTTTGTGTGATGACCATTTGATTTGCAACAGGAAAACACATTGTGACTTATGTGTGAGATTGGGTAAAACTCATTTCAGGGTATTCTGAGTATTTTTTGGTTAAAATCTGTTGTTCACTGCAAATTGTGCTTAAATTGTTGTTGCATGCATGCAGCACTCAGTAATCTTTTTCTTATTATTCCTAAAATACTGTTTGTGTCCTGCAGGTGTCATCGTGTGTGTGTGTGTGTGTGTGTGTGTGTGTGTGTGTGTGTGTGTGTGTGCGTGCACCTGATCTGTTGCTGTGACATGGTGCTGTAGTGCAGGTTCAGTCTGGTGATGTGGCTGTCGGTGAGTTCCTGAATGGAAGCCTTCACTCCAGAGGTCTGCTGCAGGTCTGGATCCACAGCCTGGACCAGCTCCCTGTCCTCAGATGGCAGCCACAGCACCTACACACACACACACACGATAAAGCTGACCGAACTCTAATCCTGACATACTCCACTGTGTAGTGCTGCAGCGTGTGAACGTGAAAAAGGATGTGAAAGCACTGGTGTCAGCTGTCAGCTTCTCGTATTTAGATGGTTCGAATGACAAAGGTCACCAGCAGCAGCTCATATTACTGTTAATTCCTGTGCAAACTGATGACGGGCCAAAACCAAACTTGGCTGCTGTCAGGCTTGTCTGTCGTCAGCCAAAGATCCTTTATTCACTCTTTAATGTCGATGAATCACTCAGTGTGATCCAAGTCCAGAAATGAAAACATTTTGTTAACATCCAACCTATGAAATTACCTGTGAGGAGTTGATGTGGGCCTGCACCACCTGCAGAGTGAGGTTGATGTAGAACTGGCTGTAGGGATGTTCGTACGGTGGCCTGCGCAGGTCAAACAGCACCAGTCTGCCGCTACGGGCTGCAACCTCCAGGAACTGGGCCAGTGAGGGAACAGACTGGTTCCGGGCCCGGGAGCAGTCTGCCTCAGACAGGGAAGACACAGTGCCAAACGGGTCCCTCTGCAACAGAGTGTGTGTGTTCACTCATTCTGCTCAGTCATGGAAAACGGAAAAAATAGATTTGAAAAATGATTCACAGTAAAAATTAGGCTGATGTCCAGCGGTATCCAGAGGAAGCACTGAAAACAAATCAGATGACTTGAGCGTTACCTCAGGGTGAAGAAGCCATGTTTTCAAACCAGTTTTAATGTTTCTCATTGTACTTCCGGTGTGACTTTCACACATAAAAAGAATAAAACGTGTGCTTTTGAGTGTGTGTGTGATAGTCTCACCGATAAGAACCAGTCTCCAGCATTCAGCTGCTGTAGCTCTGACCAGGTGAACATGGAGGCATCCTGGTGTGTTCGATTGGGGAAAACCTCAGCAACGTTAGTTGTTCTCCTCAGAGTGGAGTCGTGCATCAGGAAGGGAACCCCATCATAACTACAGAGAGATGAAAATATCAAGTGAAGACCAATGAAAAGCGAGGAGAACCGGGAGAAGGAAAAGGAGGAAATGAAGCTCTGCTCACTCATCATAACACCTGCAGCCAAAGTAAAATCACACAAGCCATCTCAGCGAGCCTGTCAGCTGAATTAATCACAGCAGTTCAGTTATGTACACACACACACACACACACACACACACACGTCATTCTTACACACAGTAAGCAGCAGGCTCACTGGGGTCACCAGCAGCATGGGGTTAGCTGACCTGCTAATGAGGAGTCATGTCATGTTGCCAATCCACCTGTGTGAAGGCGGTAAAACAGCATGCTAATCCACTGGCTGAGGGCTAGCGGCTAACTGGATTAGCATCATAGTAATCACCTTAGCACTGAGGGGGTAGCACGCTAGCATCCGATCTGTACAAACAGCTTCAAGGATTTTAGCAGCAATAAAACATACTGTGATCTCTCGTGTTATTAAACTCTGTCACATTTGTTGAATCACAAGAGATTTTCTGAAAGTATATTTTACCAATTTGTTTCATTAGTCAAGCAGTTTCTAATCAAAGCACATTCAGCATCACAGCCCACATGGATTTCAATAACAGAAGTTCAAGCTCCTGTAATCTGAGTTTACTAAAAAACGGTTAGCTAACTTTTAGCTCTTTAGCTTGTCGTGATCTGTAGAACAAAAAATGTAAATCAAAGACAGAATAAATCAACCAATCAAGTGGTATCAGGTCATGGTATGTACAGTATAATACACTTAAATACCTTTACATTTTAATAGCGTAACAAGAATACGCTTTGTGCACTCACACACTCACACACACACCCAGGTAGAAGCCGTTAATACCTGATGGTGACGTCGGTCTCCAGCCCTTCTCCTCCAGCCTCCACCGCCTTCTCAAATGACATCACAGTATTCTCTGGAGCCAGCTACACACACACACACACACACACACACTAAAATATTAGGGCAACCAAGACACTTTGAACAGAATCGAGACAGATCCAGCTGTGACGGTTCAGTCCGGTCTTACCATCGGAGCTCCTCTGTGTCCGATGAGCGTCGGGGCGGGTCCCAGCGTTCCTGCCTCTTTAATGCAGGGTGAGTACATCCCCAGGGGGACCAGGTAGAGAGAGAACAGCACGGACAGGTAGAGACCCAGGACAGCCGCCTGACGCACTGAATATGGAGCAACAGCACAGAAGATGTACCAGGATGTACACTCGTTTAAATCACACTCACTCATCTTTTTTTAATCTCTCAACACAAGATGTCTGAAGTCACGAGCAATAAAACTCAGTAAGTCTGGAGTGGGAAAAGCCAAAGGGAAGCCTGGAGAACAGTTCCCAAAGTGATCCCACAGGTGGAGGTGAAGCAAGGTTTATCATATCATTGTTCATTTACTGTGTGTCTTTAGTAACGTTTCACCACATTAAAGAACAAACAGATTTTAATTTTCACTGCCTGTGTATCAGTTCCAGATATCAGCTCTCAGTATCAGCTGATCCCTACCAAAAACCAACAGGTACAACTTCAAGTCTCTAATTACATGCCTGTTAAGGGCTATCGGAGCGAACTGGTGTAGGAATTGGAAGTTATTAAGGATTATATACAGCAAATCTGTGCTGATGGGATCAACATCTGGCACTGAACAGCAGCCCTGTGGACAACAGGCAGAACATATGTAAAATATGTCTTTCATTGATGTAGCCTGAACAAAAATACTGGGATTATTCACATAATTTAAAGTGGTGCTGAACAACTACAAACATTTAGTTCGTCCATAAGATACACAGTTTCAGTCACACACTGGTTTTAATATGGAAAACACGCAGAAATATATTTGATTTATTCAACCACAGGTGTAAAGAACAACTCCAGACAGAAAAGCTGTGCTTCATCTGTAAACCACAACTTCTCTAAGACCAACCCATCAGCTCTTAACATCCAGGTCTGAGTGGGTGCTTTACAACAGGGGGGACAGCTACACCACATTCTGGGCTTCTGTAAGTCTCACTCTCCCTCATCTCCTACCAGGACAGACCCCCGACATGACTCAGCATCACTCTGCCCGCTAAATCCCCATGGCAACAGGGGACAGTACCCATGGAGACCAAAGAGAGAGAGGTACAGGGGGGAAAGCCACTGAGTGGAGAGGCAACACAGAGTGACCCAAACAGACGGCAGAGGGAGAGGCACAACGAGTAAGAAAGAACAGCAAAATGAAGGAGACAACAAAAAAAGCGAGTGAATGACAGAAGACAGACGAGAGTAGGAAAATGAGACATTAATCTTCTGTTAAGAGAGAAAGATGGCAGGGAAAACCACAGCTGTGTAATCCATGCCAGACGAGTGCGTCACGTTGCTGGGGGGTATGTTTGATGTGAGAATAGCTTTACTCCCGACAGGTCGGGCAGCCAAGTCCTACTACAGCTGAAGAGTTTAGAGCCAAAACGCTTCAGCGTGAGCCAGCAATCAGCCAATATGTCATTTCAACAAGGTCCTTCAGCTCTTTCATTCCTCCAGTCACTGCTGTGAAGTCAACGAGTGGTCGGCTGTGCTCATCATTACGCTTCTGTTCTTCTGTCTCTCTTTCCCCAAACATTTCCAAACAGCAAGTACTCTGATGTACAAAGGGTCCTGAACGGGCCTGGCTAACCTGTTTGCTCTGGGATCTGGATCACTGACATAAACAAAGATGGCCGACATGTCTCCAGCTGAACAAAAGTGAAGCCGGAGTCTGTGAGACTGTCTGGTCTCAGCAGTTGTGGATCGCACAGAGACGCAAGGTCCCGAATTCCTTCTAGTGTTGGCTTCAAAGCTCACAAACATCAACACCCATCAGGCCGTTTACCTCTCTTGTTCATGCGGAAGAAGTGCAACGCTATTGGCCAGGAGAGAATCACCATAAGTGCGACTGCAGCCACATGGAGGAAAGGTGCCGTCACCTGTCGAGGTTTAAAAAAAAAAAAAAAAAAAAAGTCAAAATGTCAGCACAGTCTCAAAGATTTCACTCAAACATGAAACCCAAATTCCTGTTTGCATGAAGCTCAGTATCAGCTGTGTGGTGTGACGGGACTGACGAACCTGCAGGGAAAGGAGGAGAGTCTTCCATTCTTTGCTCCAGAGATCGGACAGGATGGCGGTGGCTGTGACTGAGAACGCCAAGGTCACCACGATGCCGGTCTGACACAAACACAGGAGGATGAGAATGACGGCAAAACTACAACGCAGTGTCTGTCAGTGTCTGCGTTTATGTATTCTCAGAGAGTGGATCACCTTGTGGCTCCAGTGAAGGTACAGCCTCTGACCCTCAGACAGCAGGCACACCGCCAGCACCTGAACAACGCACACACATTTACTGAGTACAGCTGCACGAAGCTTCTTCAGACAACTCCCACACAAGGTATTCGCCTCTAGACAGGCTGAAATCATGTCAGTGTGCGTACCAGCAGCAGGGCGATGTATGTGAAGAGAGCAGCTGCAACAACCAGCAGGACCAGAGACCAGGGAAACCAGAACCCCAGAGTCCCGAAGTTAAACCTGAAGAGTTGAGGTTCAATTATGCATTCATGCATTCATTTATTGTTACAGTGAAACAAATGACCTCATCATGATGAGAACACACGGCAGCTTGCATGCACAGCATGTTCTCCGTGTAACCCACCAGTCAAAGTCGTTGTAGTCGTTCTGAGCTTCACTCCAGAAATAGAGGAATAAAAAACTGAGGAAGAAGGTGAGGATCAGGAGGCCAAAGGTGCCGCACTCCACCTGTAACACACACACACACACACGGTGTGAAGGATTAACTATTCCATCTTTCTAATCAAATCAATCGTACGTTTTGTCCCCTTTTCATCCCACAGACCACCCCCACCTTCCAAACTTGGTTACTGCAGTAATCTCAGAGAAAATACATCATCCAACAACACCAGTCACTGCGTCAGGCCCCACTGCATCCCACGCCTGCAGAGTCTTAATGCTGGCCCCATGACTTTGGAGGACAACTTGGAGGCAGAATTGGCCGGAGTGGGCCAGAGGGTTGGCAGATACAGAGGAAGCTGATCATATTAGCGAGCGTACGTGGAAGCAGTGTATTGAGATACAAGCTGACAGAGTGTATATGTGCTGATATTTTTCAGAGAAAAGCACAAACTGACTGTTGGAGTCAGCAGGCTGGATGGAGGAAATCTGGCTGGCGAACCAACACTCTGCACCATCAGCAACACTGAACAAAATCACTGCTTGATGATGATGCTGTGTGTTTGTGTGTGTGTGTGTGTGTGTGTGTTTACCTTGCTGCAGCAACACTCTCCCGGCTGCGCCCGGGCTCTTTGGTATCGTCTCCATTGGCAACCATAGAGGCCAGCCAGGCAGGAGACAAACGGCTGGTGTTCATACCTGTTGCAGTGAGTCAGGAATTAAGGCTAAAGAATCTCATGTCGAACCTTTACTTTCACTTTTCGGCATCACTGATGGGAGTATTTGTGTTTGACCTAAGATGCTTCGGCTGTCAACATTAATTAGGCTGCACTTCTGTCTTCTCACTCAGTAAAACGTCCTGACCACAGTTGTATCTTTGAGTTTTATTTATCTTTAACTGTCTGTGTGAGGTCCCAAAGGGTTCAGATTCAATAATCACATTTGATTTTGAAACAAACTCAACCCACCACAGTGTTTCATACAGCAGTCCTTTGGCCGATGCATTCAGGCTTTGTAGATCATCCTGAGTAACCAGGATGTGGTTTGGAAAGAGACATTGCTGATGGGTTTCTGATTTTGCGATGTCATTTTCTGATGCTTTAAAAGAAATGAAATTATTCTTAACTACACTGTGTTGGGTTGGTAGCAGAAGATCTTAAAACCTTGCTAGACTCCATTAGTGATGCCTGTAAATCTGTTTTATTTCGTGACAGCTGACTGGCACTAATAGCAGTTCATTTTAAATAACATTCACTTACATGAGTGCTGCATCAAATGCATTAAAAAAAATGATGGCTGATCTCTATAGTTACTAAAACAGTTTCCACAGCAACCAATAAAATGTGCAAAGACATTCATTACGACCGTTGCCTTTCAGAAGCTTTATGGAGAAAGCTCTGTAAACCGTCCTCACACTGAGGTGCAGTGCTGATGGACGTCGTTCTGTACCTTTGCAGCAGCTGCCGCCGCACCACCTTTAGCTTCCCCAGCTTCAGTCTGGTCACGGGCATACAGTCACCCACAGCCCGGCATCACAGAGAGGAGAGGAGGGAGGGAAGGAGGCGGAGAGAGGGAGAGAGAAGGAGGATGAAAAAGGGACAGGAGAGAGAGAGAGGAAGAGAGGAAAAAAGAAAGGCAGGACTGTTGGCCACCTCACTCCTTTCACCTAGAGGGAGAGAACAAAGTTTGAATCAATTCAAAATGTATTTATAGGAAAAGCACACTCAGCAGGACTCCGTGTGTGTGTGTGTGTGTGTGTGTGTCTCCTGTGGCCTACTTAAACTAACCCAGAATATCCAGATTCTCTCACAGATACACAAACTGACCAACCGTTATCTCATATGATCTATGACACAGTTACCTGTGCTGTACAGGCTGTTTGTTCGTGATAACCATTTGAGATTATCTGACACTTTATCAACAAAATGAGAAAATAGGTGGCTGCTGAATCAGTTACACTTGTCACTCGTTGGAGCTCTACCTGTGACAGCACCTGGTTTGTGACATCACACCCCTCACGACGCTACACGAAGTGTGTCTGTTCCTCATGTTAGAAGTGTTGCTGTAGTGCAAGCCTCCTCATTTCAATTCACCATCTTTTAAAGCAGATAAAATAACAAATCGTCATACCGATCACATCTTTATTGGTCACTGCCACACATAGTCATTTGTATAGACATTTAATATTTCACCAAAAATAAGATTTAAGATGTATTCTATTCTCACACTTCATGATAATTTTTGGATCTTCTACTCAGTGTGACCGAACAACAACCTTTGCCAACTGAATTGAGTTGACGGACTAAACGATTAATTATTTTTCTTTCTAAATTGAAATTCTAACTTTCTCCCAGGCCTCAGAGCAGACCGAGTTCTATTAAAGATGATCCTGATGTGCTCCAGACCCAGATAGGTGGCCTGAATCTGCTTAATGCCGGTCCAGCGACAGCTCAGGACAGAGCGCCTGGGTTACGAACAGAGAAGTCAGCTTAACAGCTTAACACACAATCAGAAATACTCTGCTGGCCAGAGTGTGAACTGGTTCAGACACAGGATGTTTGATTCAATACAGAAAAGAGGATTAGTGATGGTGGAAATGTTTTGCAACACTGATGTTATTTAACTGTGTGAGACGGGATTTGAGCCAGTCAGAGATAATAAGTTTCGCGATGGTAGTTAGCACCTTTCTTTGTCTGAAAAAACCCCCCAAAACATATTAATAAACAGCAACAATGCTGCCACTAAGGCGGGAGAGGAGTGTTGGCAGGATAATGCAGATTGTGGAAACTCCCCACACGTTTGTTTGCACTCAGTGCACTCTCATCGCTAACAGCTGCACATTACAGAGCTCTTTAACCGCAAACAGCTTGTCTAAATATGACGTGAAAAATACCAACAGCCTGATCAGTAACATTAGGTCCTGTTCTGGTATATAACAAACTCTACTTGTATTTAATTCTGGTCTATGCTGTGTAATTCATATCACTGAATTCCATTCTAATATATTCTGCACAATTAATTTCTCTACAGTTTCGCTCTGTTTTGTCTCTGCGACTGAAGTCGGCACCAGACGACCAGGCCCATTCGACGAGTCGAGTCATCACGCAGCTGCCATGGCAACTGTGACATCAGATCTGTTATTATGACTGCTGTGACGGATGAGGGGAGGCACAGGAAGAAGCAGATGGACTAACAACACAGAGACTGACAAAACGACAGTGAGAACATGAGAGTCATCACAGCTCTGATGCACTGCAGCAGTGCCACTGTGCAGGGTGACACACACTGATGTACACCCCACACACTCACAGAATACAGCTTTTCAAGCTTTTTAAAGACCGTCCATTTACTATGAAGTTACAAAGCATGAAGACTTCACATGTAAGAGGCGGGAACCGGTCTTTGGCATGTTCGCTTGAAAAGTGAATAGAAGAGAATAAGCTTTACTGCAGGAATATTGTGTTAAAAAAGAAACGACTAAATGTTTCTGCTCAAAATGTTTTGCGACAAGTTAAAAATGGTGGATAATTTTGGAACAATAGCCTTCATTTCATTTCATTTATTTAATTTGTTTAATCTATATATTTATGCTTTGTCAATATGAAGGAACAGTTCACTTCCATGTATCGTCCACCTGCTCCTTCTGAGCCGTTAGCAAGTAGAGCCCATCCTGATGGGACATTCAAAGGTGACCGAAGAGAGAGCTTGTTTAGCTGCTGTGTTGTCTCTGAGCAGGTGCAGCTGTCACCACAGGTACAGACGAGGTGATTTAAAACAGGACGAGGCCTCTGAGGTCAGCTCAGGCTGCTACACAAACCACAAAAGTTACAAAAATCCCAGCAGCAATTACACATTCTTTTAGTTTTAAACCTGGCTCCTGTGTTTACACGGTGGCGTGTAAATAATTCATACTTAGCACAAGTTAGGAAACTGGTCCAGTAGATGACCTGAGCGACCCTCATCCAGATTGTTGGCAGGGCCTCTATGTAGCCTCTGAACTCCCCTCCCCAAATCTGACTCACATTTCTGCTTAGAAAGAGGACTTTTAACAAAAAGATCTCTGTAGGAATCCTTTCTGTGAGGCTGTCAGCCACTCAGAGCGTGAGGGGCTAAAAAACACTTTTAGTGGATAAAACTATGAAGGTCAGAGTTGGATTGAAGGATTATGCTGCAGGCGTGTTGCGGCTGACAGCTGAGGTGACCTACTGGACCACTTCCAAAACTCATTTACACAACAACATATGTAAAAACAGGACCCAGAACAGAAACGCCCCTTAATGTTACATAAAAAACAATGCTAAATGAATGTTTTATGAATTTTAGTTATCTCAGCTCTGAAAGTGACGTCAGTTTGGTCTCCACAGTGTATGGTGATAGTGGCTGTAGCTACTTTAAAAACCTTCACCCTGCAGTCACTTTCCGTCTTCAATATGTTTCAGCACTAAACTCAAGTACCTCTCAAGCCGCCGCCTGCCAGACCACATGTGGTAGATAATGAGAGTAGTACACTAGTGTACCTTTTCACTTTCACTGCTTTATAAACTGCAGGTCTGGACTCCAAGTGGGTCAGACGTGACACACTTCAAGGACTCCCTGAGCTGCTGAGGTAAAAGGAGAGTGCATTTCAAAACCCCTGCTGTCCATGAAGGGAGGACACAGACAAAGACAGCACAGAGACAAGAAAACAAGAAGGCAGACAAGATGCTTAAAACGCAGAGTCCGTTCAGTATTTTTGTCTCTCTGGACTAATAGCCTTAACCTGCTTTTCCTCCCTCCTGTCCATCTGTCAGTGTCCATCTTTCTCTCTGCCTTTGGACACCAGCCACTACTTAAATAGCAGTCTGACATCAAACTTCATGAGTGGAGAGCACCTTAACCGGCCAGCACTTTACAAAGAGAGGCAAAGTCAGCTGAGGTCAGCCCCCAGGCTCTGTGGGGGGATTCATGAGGAACATTCATCAAATGTTCAGCTAAAACAATTAGTCTACACCAGGATTTTAACACAAGCCTGAAAACTGCTCAGCTCTTCTGAAAACACAGTCCACACTCAGCTGTTAAACTGCCATCAGTTAACGGATATATTGAGTCGATGTTTTGCAGATATACATACAGTACACACACACACACACACACACGTATGTACTGCTGTGGATGCTCTGAGTGACATAATGTACGTCCGATCATCAAAGGATGACAAAAATCAGGCACGACAGGATGTGCAGCATCCTCTCAGGCTGCACTGGACTCTGCTGGTCGAGCAGCTCCTCAAACCTCTGAAGGTTTCCTTTCTCTCAATACTGCAGCGCTGCAACCAGTGGTCAACCAATCAATTCGCTGATCGAAAGAACATTAACAGCCAACTGCTTTGATGACTGATAATCGTTTCATTCATTGTCCAAGCAAAAATGTCACACATTTGCTGCTTCCAGTTTCCTAAATGTGAGGATCCCCTGCTAAGCCAAGGTTTTGGGTCTCGGACTGTTGTTTCCAACATCACTTTGGGCTCTCGGAAACTGACGAGTGCTTTCCACAATGTTCTGACAGTTTATAGGCTGACTGCGTGAGAAAAAAATCAGCAGATTAATCAACAATGAAAGTGATTGTTAGTTACAGAATTACACTGATAAACTGAAGGAAACCAAAAACTGACCATCGACCGACTGTGATCAGCTAAGCTGTGGGTCTCACAGATCCTGAAGCATCTCATCTGTCAGTTTGCTCACTTTGTCTCACTGTCTCAGTATGTCCCTCTTGTTGTCTGAACTCTGAGTTATATTTCACAAAAGACCAATCATCTATTTTAAAGTCAGTGGTGGCTGCGTTTTGATCTGCATGCCAGTTATATTGCCCAAAGCCAAAGCACATTTGGCAACCCGTTTCAGCATTTTTTAGATTTATTTTTTCACCCATCCAAGGGAGAGACACCGTCCACGACGGATTAACTTATGGACAGTCGTCCCTCGCTTCACCCCTCCCACCGTGTGGCCTGCCGCCTGTGCAGTGCAGACGTCCTCTGGTGCAGCACAGCCTTATGTGCCTCCTTCTGGGGGGCCCCGTCTGTGTGTGTCTCTCCAAACAGAGCACACACACACATCCAAGTACATGAAGTCATGGTGGTAAGGCTGTCATTGTGACGCCCTTGACAACATCTCCTGTGCCTCTCAGGCTTTATTTCCTGTGTAACGTGCAGGGATTAAAGGGACACCTCCTGCACTACGCGTCCTCTCTCAATGACCTCAATGTTTCATATTTCAATCAAGAGCATTTTAATTCAAGTGAATACCAGCTGACACCAGCACCGGGTTCACTTCCATGTATCGTCCAGGTACGCGATGTTCACCAGGTACAGGTGCTATGAGACCGTCTATTACTCACATGTGCCAAACAAACTCTTGTGTTTAAGTTTTACCCAGAAGGTTTGGGCCTTGCATCAGCTGCCGTCTATCAGCTGTCCATGTTCAAGTCCCACAGAGGGAACATTATGTCTTCATCCACAACAACAGCCAGCAAAATAATCACTGGCAGAAAACTGGTTGATAATGGTTACAACAAGGACACATAACGCAGGCCTAAACTTTCTGCTGCTGACCCAGGAAAACAAGATAAAGGTGCTCTAGTTTCCAAAAGCCTTGTTCCAGTTTTCCAAAAGGACAGACTGTTGAAAAAGTGAACAAGGTCTGCTTTTCCCCTCAGCTGAGATCAAGGACTCAAGGACAGCATTTAGGTCAGATACAAAAAGGAACTCATTGGGGTTGTGATACTCAGTACAACAACTGATCAGTCTATTAGTCCATCGATCCACCTACTGATCAGTGTCAAACTGTAAGGAAGGGGCACACATTAGATTTTCTCTGCAGGTAGTCCGGCATGAGCCAGGTGAGACACGGACACTGAAACCATCAGATGTGCTGCTCTGTTTGCACAGGTGAGTCTGTCTAATCTCCACAGCATCAGCGAGGTGGAGGCCTGCTGGAAGACTCAAACAGCACCGTCGGGTTAAACAGAGCACTGAGGTTCATTATCTCCATCATTCTCTCTCTAACACACACTCACATGCAGCATCACACAGCGGATTAACAAACCGGCTGACTGCAGCAGTTGAGGGAAATTCATCATGAAGGAAAGGACCATTCAGTCTTTCACCAAGCCTGATTTATCACTACTTAAAAGGTTTTTCTTTTTTTTGTGATGCTGAATGTTGATCCTAAGTGTCAGCTGATATTTTAACATGTAAGCAGCTTTGGGGCTTCAGACAGCCCACCTAGCAGTTCAAAAACTGCAATGCACCAACAGCAGTCTGGACTAATCACAAACCCGCAACAAGTCAATTAGGATTTGATCAAAACACACAAAAATCCAAGCTGCCACCTGGACGTCCCAGATCGTACTTTGTTTTCCACCTGCAGCCACACCATGACAGCTGCGCAGGCTGGGTCTGAAGCGCGTTAGCCGCGTATCAATCCGTCACAGGAGCTGCAGACGAGATGTCTTACCTCTTCATTTGTGGGTGATGCGGGGAACCGAGGCAGAGAAGAGGTGTGCAATCCGTCATGTTTCACTTGCCTGCTCGGCTCCATTACATCTGACAGGACCTCCGACTGCCTCGAGTCCCCACCAAGAATTAAATTATAACCAAATGTGTCTGAGTGCAACTGGAAATATGGTGCATGTCCACATGGACTGTTCTCTTTCAGGGAGCTGGGAGTCTAAAGCAGAGCCAGACTGAAGTACTCCCACACGTTCTTCTGAAACCATTAAAGTGGCCATTTTGGGTTCTCATTACATAAATAAGGACTTTGTTATTTCCACGTAGTTGACTCAAAATGAACACTTACAACATAATACAAGCTCATAATACAAGTGTCAGACAGCGACACACACGTTCATACATACACAAATAACGTGAACAACATGAATTACCAGCTTGTTTTGAAAATACAACTCAGCCCAACACGTGAAAATACAAATAGAGACATAAAGCTTGAGAGCAAATGTGTATGTGTGTGTGTGTGTGTGTGTCGTGTGTTTCTAGGTGAGTAATGTTATAACCACGTCTAATGTGTTTATCAATCTTTAGTCTCACTCCGACTGCAGTCATTTCAGCAAAATAACAATATGGAAACAACACGGAGTAAATTGAGCAAACAAGACTGACTTGGCAGCAGCTGACAGAAGACGTGAGCTGTGAAGAACACGATGCTGTTCGACAGCCAGCAGCTTGTTAGTGCAGGACCCGGTTTTGAATCCCCAGAGACTTTGTGGAGTGCCCTATAGACCAGGCACTGCTGCTCCCGCGGAGCCGCACGACTGTGGTTTCACAATGCGATCATGCACAAGATCAAATTAAAGTTTAACGATCCTCTTGGGAATGGATATTAGCTGCATGAACGTGATGCTGGTCAGCGCCGACACAGAAATATGTGAGAGTGGGACTGAAATGGATAAATAAGACTGAGGGATTGTCAGCTTTGTTGTTTTGCATGTGAAGTGACAGAAGCCGCTGTAGATGTAAAGAAAACAATGAGTTAGTGTGGCAGCAAAGTGCAGCCCAGCAGCAGATCCTGGACTCTGTGTGAGCCTGCCTCCATTCAGGGGGCTGAATACCGAATGCTGGGGGCTCTACAGTGTCAGTGTGTGGGATCATCTGAGCAGAAAGGTTTTGCTGCTGAATGTGCAGATGACAGATGGACAGACAGATTTCTGCAGAGACTGATGGAGATCAGGGGTGACGGTACACATGAAACAAAGGGGCCCTCTGTGTGTTAACTCCCCATCCAATCACATCACACCACCTGCAACAACAACAACTGCCCAGCAAGTGACGTGTCCATGTTTTGACGTGCAGTCGGCTCTTTATTGTCGACTGACGATCGACCAAGCCGATCATAAGGTCAGTACTCAAGTACAAGTACCTCAGCACTGTGCATATGTAGAGAAATGTATGCAATATCTTAACCCAGTCTGCACGAGCCACTAAATTTCTTATTGAAAAAATTTGTGTCCAGTTTGTAGTCCACACCAGGCCGCAGCTCCAATCATTCCTCCGCAACAATCACAAAGTTTCAGCTTCCTAACATAATCACTCACAGTTATGCTGATATTCTAACAACAATACAGTGTTGGCAGTGATCCTTCTGAACCCCTGGCCCTGAATGTAACTCAGGGTACTGCAGACTTGCCTGTGATTAACTGTCAGTCGGGCAGAGGAGCTGAAGAATCACCACCAGGACACAAACTGGACATGAAAGTCATCAACAATCTAATCCAGACGTTCTGCACTGAGTTTTTGCCAGCTTCTCACAGCACTGACTGACACACACACACACACACAACTCAACCCAAAGCTAAATATTTATCACCCAGGAGCAGCATGTCCTCGTCTCTCACACACACACACACACACAGATTATGAAGAAGCCTGTATCAGCGATGATGTTAATGAGTCATGGCAGATTAATGATAAGCTAACCAACATATTGATTTATTCATTCACTGCTCGTTACACGTCATCATCACAGCCTCAGCGCAAAGGAAATAACCCACATCAGAGGACGGTTTAATTGCTTTTTACTGCTAGTCTGGGATAGCGCCTCAGGGAATATTCATTCACTGCAATAAACTCATCTAATTAACTTGTACAGAAAAATTAAATAAGGTCTAGTAAGAAACTAATGAAAACAATGAACATGAGAATTCAGAGAACTTTTTATTCCAACTGTAATTCATGAGGCGATTAACATTTGTTTACTTTTGTTTCTTGCTAACTGTCTTCTGGGACAAACAAATCACAATAAACACAGGAAACACACTATTAACCTTTGCAGTCGTGTAGCTGGAGGCTCAGACAGCCGGCACGGCCTGGACGGAGGAAGAACCGATTCCCCACATCCCGGGAAGAAGAATTCAGGACGCCTTTAGGCAGAACAATCAACTCAAGCTGCTCAGACAGAAGCCAAACTAAGTAAAACCACAAACCAAAGCTGTGCAACTTCAGCCAAACAACAACAACAACAACAACATTCCTCGAGAAACGTTTTTAGTTTGAACACAACAAAACTGCAACTGATTTTCAGAAACAGTTTCTGACAACACAAAACCAATCAAACCAAGTGATTTTAGTTAGGAGGAAGATGATGCTGACGTAACAAGGATGCTCTTAAAGGCCGACGATCTGAACCGCCAGCCGTCAGTCAAATCATCTGCAGTTTCTCACTTGTCTTGGAAATATTTCATTTGGGTTCAGCTCGAGTGGGGAGCAAAAATAAAGGATGCAAACGAAAATCTCAGGACTTCTTATGGGGGAAAAGAAGGCAGACTTCAGGAACAATGTGAGTAAAGGCCCAACCTGCAGACTGATAGTTTACCTCACAGAATCCTCATGTGGATTACTGCACATCAGGACACCCCTGACGTCACACAGAAAGACGGGGAGCCTCAGCAGAGAGTCTGCGCCGGTTTCTGTGAATCAGAGATCAGGTCCTGATGCCTGATCAGAGCTGCAGAGGAGCTGTTGCACCGTGACGCGGTCGGCCTCTCCGCTGTGACTCAGTGTTTGAATGACGTGTGCTCCAGGTGTGCAGCTGACTGCTGCGCTCCACACATCATCCCATTGGGATGTAAACACGCAAAGCCGACGACGCTCATCGCTTACTGCGAGGAGTTCGCCAGTGAAATCTGAAGAGTGTGGCACAAGAAGCTTCAAAACACTCAGAAATCCAAGACTAACTCATAGCCTAATAATGCTGCTGACTTTTCAGATGTATGACGTGTCATGTAGGTCCATCGTGCTGAAGAGAAGGCAAACATCAGGCAAACATCTGTACAGCTGATATCTCCAAAGCTACATGGGCTGAACTGCTCCTCTCAGGCTCAAATTTGAAGCCAAAGTGGACAGAAACTGTCCTCCAAGTGCTCAGCATTATGGGAAATGGTACACATACTGCTGAAGAAGTGAGTCAGGCCTCGGTGGGGAAACCAGCTCCCAGTCTGTTCAGTTTCCCTGAAGACACGAAGGTAACAACACTGACAAGCTGCAAGTTTCTCAAGAAAGAAGAACTTCACACACCTGCCATATCACACATAGCAGTACTGGGGCAGTTGGACAAAGGAAAAACCATCATGTCTAAATGTCCAGTTTTTCATGTAAGAAGTTACATGTCACTGAAACAGCAGCATGTCAGTAAGAGTCAGAGGAACGTGGTACATAAGAGACTGTGTTTTTAGAGCCTCCAGCCAGTATAAGAGCAGCAGCGTACCAGCCATCCAGGCAGACCACAGGGGCATCAGACTTCAGACCTGACCCGGCCTACCTGCCTGTCACACTGTCCTGACTTTCTCCAGGTGTTTTTGAATCCTGAGTGCAACGTGAAGTCCACAGGCTGCAGTCTGACGTCGTCAGCACAGCACCTTTCTGATCAGGCGTCACTTCCACTTTAACTCGGGTTTGGCGTTGGCGTCACACACACACACACACACACCAGCAGAGAAGACCGTCTAATGATGTCACCTGTCCGTCAACACGCCTCAACAAAGTGACGCAGCCGAGAGTCAAGCTGGGACTCAGATCTTCACCTGATTTGTGCCTGCGGTCTGTGAAGTGACCTTGGCCGAGTGATCGATGCGGAAATGTGCGTCTGATGTCCTTCCACGTGAGATTCTGTCAGTGTGTGATGCGTTGACCGCTAGTGACACAAACGGGACTCGCCGTTCAGTTCAACCAAACAGCCGCAGGGAATGCAGTCAATCACAACACCACCTGCGGAAGGTGTTTTGTCCAGAGGAAGTCCCGATACAACACACAAACAGCGTGATAAGCTCATAACGAAAGGCACCTCGTGTGACTGCACTCCACTTACGGTCCTTATACTGATGCGACGACGCAAACAAACGCAAATATAAAACACTTAAAGTCATAACCGAGCTTCTGTGGCTTCAGCGTTTCACTCCAGCTCGGTGAAGTCCAACTCACCTTCTGCAGTAGTTTGGGCGAACGACGTTAACTGCCAGCAACTTGAATCAAAAAGTAACCTAAGACGTGAAATGCACAGGTCACCGCTCTAAAACAGGCAGAAGGCTGACAATATGTCAACGAAAAGGCTAAATAAAGTCAGGTAAAGCGGAGTGTGAAGGGAGGGACGAAGCCAGCTCCGTGTCGGCCCTGGTCAGCGGCTGGCTGTAACCTAAAGACGCTAACGGACCTCCAGCCTGAGTGATGCTAACGCGCTGACTGAGTTACCCTTCAAAGCACACGACGTTTTGCTCAGTCCACTCAACGCGACCTGGTTTTCACAGTTCACGTGTTAAAGGTCCTCCTCGTGCTGACGACACACAGCGAAGAGCGACATTTTCTTACCTGAAGGACGCCCGTTCGCCGCCCTGCTGTCCGTTCATCAGCCGGTAGTTTTTGAACTGCGTTCGGGAGGCGCGAGCCCCTGCGCTGCAGTCGTCTCGTGCGGCAGTGCGGCGTCTCGAGCTCTGCGTGTTGCTTTCTGTGTGAGGACAGCACGGGGAGGTACAGGACCAGCACGCGCTCCGGCTGGGTGAGGAGGAGGAGGAGGAGGAGGAGGAGTGGGAGGGGCGGGGAGGGGGACTGCGGGCATGCACGAGGAGGCATCCGCGAGGGGCTTGAGCCAACCTGTTGCTCACGTCACCCCCCCTCGACTGAGACAACTGTCATGAGTGCGTCGAGAGGAAGGGATTTCTGTTGTGTTTGTGTCCAGTGTCTCTCAGTGTCCATCTGGTCCAAGTCTTACCAGCCTTAACGCACAGTAAGTTTTATCTGATCATGTTTAGACTCCACAGATTAAAACAATCGAGGTTAGTTACCAGGTTAACAGAAAATATGTTGCACACACAGTCAGGCTGAGCTCCATCTTAAGCACGTGAACAACACGTTTCTGAGTGCGTCACAACACAGAGTGAAACACAGCAAAGTTAACCTGCAGGTAAACATGTAAGTCTGTCTGTCTGTCTGTCTGTCTGTCTGTTACGTAACCACAGACCCTCAGCGTGGAAACAGCAGCCAGTCGCAGACAGAACAACAAAGTTGTGTGTGATGAATCATTCAGCGGGCCGAGCGTCTGTGTTTTACATGAGTGCAGCTGCTTCAGTCCCGTTTCCAAACGCTCAGAAATGTCAGGCTGCGCTTGTTCTTACGTAACCACAGCCGGGCCTGATCTGAATTTCAATCACCCCTCACGAACTCCACGTACGGGCAACTCAAAGCTTTGCTGAAGGGGGCGTGAACGCGATGCAGAGCAGGTTGTGACGGGACTGAAGCAAACATCTGCAGCAGCAGCCTTCAAACAACACTGAGCTGAAGCTGCTCACGGCGAGCTGTGTGGATCGTCTGGACTGACCCGCTCGTGACTTCTGGAAGGAGACATGGCTGCTGACTTTTCAGATGCACGACGTGTCACGTAGGTCCATCGTGCTGAAGAGAAGGCAAACATCAGGCAAACATCTGAAGCCACCGTGGACAGAAACTGTCCTCCAAGTGCTCAGCACTATGGGAAATGGTACACGTACTGCTGAAGAAGTGAGTCAGGCCTCGGTGGGGAAACCAGCTCCCAGTCTGTTCAGTTTCCCTGAAGACACGAAGGCTGCAAGTTTCTCAAGAAAGAAGAAGTAAAGAAAGTGACAGAACAATAAAACCTCCTTTAGCTTCGGGTCAGGAGCGTTTGCACTGCACACACACACACACACACACACGCACACACACACACACACACACAGTCACTGGGGTCCCCACTCTGCTTATGCAACTCCTACGTAGAGCGTTGCCATGACGACTCGGCGCACCTTTAATCATAATGCGCTGAATCTGGTCAACAAGGCCTGGGTCGCTACGGTAACAGAGCCATTACATCGGCAGCTGTAAGGAGGTGACACCCCACACACACACACACACACACACACACACACACACACACACACAGCTTTATTACAGTGCATGAGTGATGACGGCCATTAAAAGACATCTGTTCACTGGGCGAAGAGCTGCTGGACACACTAAAGCATCTAACCCTACTGTAGTCCGCGAACCCGTGACAGCAGAGTCAGCGTGTCGTCAAACGCCGTCCGCCTCTGGCTGTCGAGCCCTTCACGTGAAATGAGACTTCATGCTTTGTTGACAGGAGAAACAGGAGGAGGCGGCCTGAAAACTTCTCTGAGCCTCGCCACACGCCCCAGTCTCCTTCATCCACGAGCTCAGGTGGAAGATCAAATCTCCACTGCTGATGTTTATTATTCTCTGCACGCTCCCTGTCTCCCTCCCGCCTCTCTCCCATCTCCCTCCTGTCTCCCTCCCATCTCCCTCCCGCCTCCCTCCTGTCTCCCTCCCGTCTCCCTCCCGTCTCCCTCCAGCCTCCCTCCCGTCTCCCTCCCATCTCCCTCCCATCTCCCTCCCGCCTCTCTCCTGTCTCCCTCCTGTCTCCCTCCCATCTCCCTCCTGCCTCCCTCCTGTCTCCCTCCCGTCTCCCTCCCATCTCCCTCCCGTCTCCCTCCTGTCTCCCTCCTGTCTCCCTCCCGTCTCCCTCCCGTCTCCCTCTCGTCTCCCTCCTCTTCCCACAGACAGACCACAGACCGGCAGGAGTGAGGAGCCTGTGCAGGTTTCACTTGGGATCAGCTCAGCTTGCCTGGATCCTTGACCGAGGTGCCAAAGCTGGCAGCAGGTGGACCTGTTTGGTGGCTCTGAGGCTTTGCTTGTTTGCGACTTCACTTGGGCGTTCGAGCGTCGCGGCGCAGATTGATCACACGCCGTCTGAGAAGTTTGCGGATACGAAGGAACGTTTAACTCGTCAGCTGACCTGCGAGGGCCTCACCGTCCTTCACTCGTCTGCCTGACGCCTCTGAAGCTGAGTGCAAGTCGCGTTACCTTCAGGTTTCTGGGTGTCACCGTGTCCTCGTATTCACGCCGCGCTGACTCGTGCGGGTTTTCGCTCTGCTGTTGACCAGAAGTCTTTCCACATCAGGGATTTTTCAGGCTGGACTGAACATCCTGCCGCCCTCTGACCCTGACCTCCTCCAGTCAAGACAGAAATGGAGCTCGTCATGTTGTAGTAATCAAAGTGTTGACTAGATGATTGAAATGTAAACAAGCGTAGAGACTGAAAAGTGTGTGTGTGTGTGTGTGTGAGTCCTCTGCAGTGCTCTTCCTCTGCAGTGGAGGTTGTTATGTAATAGCAAGCAAATGGGGGGGGGGCACTGCAACACCAATGGGCATCAATCAATACACACACACACACACACACACACACACAGGAGCAGGTGGTGTTCAGTCACCTCCTTTGTGTTCAGTCTGGCCTTCGCTGTCCGAGGGTCCAGGATGTACTTCAGTCTAAACTGACAAAGACAAGAGTTTAAATTCAGTGTTTGGTTTCAATGGGGCACTAAATGGCCAAATGTATGTGGACAGTTTCCCATAAATAACTTGGTCTGAGGCAGAATGAGCCACTCCTCCTCTTCATGAGAACAACGAATATTCGTTCCTGATTTAATCTAATTTCACGTCTCTTTTTGGACATCTTGTTTTCCTTTCACTTCGGGCCTCTGTTGTTGTTGTTGTTGTTTGTCCTTGTCACTGATGCGTCACACTCCGTCACTCCCCTCTGCCGCCTCAGCAGAAAGCAGCCTCATTCCTCTCCACAGGAAACGCCGGAGGACGCGTGTGAAGGAGACAGAATGGAGACATGAGACTGGAGACAGGACGAACGAGGGACAGAAGAGAAGACGGAGCGCAGGGAATCAGCGAGGAAGATTTCTCTTTCTGTCTCTGCAGGACAATTAAGAGTTTGTTAACGAGAGCTCGGTCTCCATGGCAACAGGAGGTTTCCTAAGGTGACAGTCAGATAGCCAGATGTCAGCTTAAAAGATAACTTAAAGAAAGTCGCAGTTTGTCGTGAAACGGCTGAGGTTTTTGCTGATGTTGGCGCTCCTGGTTGTCGCCAGGTGAAACCCATCGGGGGAGGAAACCCATCGGGGGAGGAAACCCATCGGGGGAGGAAACCGTACGTTTGCATGAGGAACAAAGCAAGTAACTTTACTATTTAGAAAGTCATGACAAGTAGCTAACATTACAGCATCAACTTAATCAATTACTTCTCATTTAACTTTATCGTTCACGTGTAGGCAAGCCTTCAGGCTTCTGGACGTGTACCCAGAGTCCTCTTCTGTGGACTTTGGACTGTGGAGTCTCGCAGGTCCAGAAGTTGAGCACTTGGGTGGTGACAGCAGTGTGTGTGTGTGTGTGTTTCTGAAGGATTTAAGGAGGATTACTGCCACAGACGGACTGTGCAGATAGAGACATGAGGAGGAGGAAGGCAGATGGGGGAGAGCGGATGGGTGAGGTGAGGGTGGGGTGAGGGTGGGCTGCATGACTGAGGGAATAAACTGCGAAAAACCAGACAACAACCAGAAGGAAAGTTTCATCCATCATTACTGAAAGGATCTGACTGAAGGAGCGACTGTGAGATGAGAGCGCAAAGGGATGCAGACGCAGCAGACGAGTGTCAAAGGAGGAAATGATAATAAAGTTTTTACTTATTTTTAAAAAGGTGTCACCTCCACCACAAAAACTCATCCGCTGTTAGCCTGCAGTCGAAATGGGGAGCTGAGGAGGCGGGCGGCCAGTAATTACTGCCTTTAATCAGAAGGAGCGAAGGGGAAAAGGTGGGATCTAATTTCACAAGCAGATGGAAAAGCTGCAGGCGGCCAGCAGACACTTTTAAGCTCATTTCTGCCCGGGACTCAGAACAGCAGCTTACGTAACTGCACGCAGAAAGGCTCTCGGTATTAGGAAATCATGTTACAGAAAACAATGGTGTGATTATTGAGCCGTGCTCACTCGGCTGATTACGCTCTGATCTTTAGAGGAGGACACGTTCAGCAGAAACGCTCAGAAACAAGGAAACACTGAACGTGTCTCACTGTGATGAAATCAGGCGCAGCAGCATCTCGGCACGTAAAGGTTCATCTGGTCATCATCAGACAGGGCAGTCACAGTTTGAGAAATGTCCTTCTTCTAAATGAACATGACTCAGTCTCCTGGAAGAACTTAAGAAATATTTTGAACGTTGGGTTTCCATTTGTGTTCCAGACAGCCTCAACTCGATCTGTTGGCAGCACGAGGGGGGTGAAAGGTTACGAGTCATGAAGTTTGATTTCATATTTGAGAGGAAGTGACACTGATGGGCACGACTGTCGCCACATCAGCAGCAAGTGATTTGAATTCATTGAGAGAATATTTGGCGCAAACAGAACACAGCGAACCTGCAGAAGGTGGACTTGAAGAAAGGCAGACCACGTTTTCAGTTTTTGTACAGTTTTATTCGTTTCTCAGAGTTGTTTCAAATAATCCAAATGACTTACAAACAGATAAATTATGGCTCTGATACACTGGGGAGTGAAGACTTCACTGACCGTCTCATTCTGGACTGAACCAAGTCCCCCTGTGGACTGTACCAACTCTGAATCCCCCCTGACGCTGCTAAAAGAACTGCATTCAAATTATTACTCGACTTGTTGGAGGGTCCAGCAGAATTTGTAACGCATCATCAAGTCGTCAGCAGTCGAGGCTGGATGTGACGCTCACCACATTTTAGTCTAACAGAAAGGGGAGGTCACGGACGGATCAGGAGACAACAGGCCCCTGGGTCCAGACCTGCAAAGGGCCCCCATCCCACCCCACCCACTACATGACACTATCAACATATTGTTGATAATATGTCAAAAAGGATGTAAAGCAGCATCCTGTGGATTTTCACGACACATCCGAGGACACTCTCCCACGAGTGTTTACTGGCAGAGTTCATCCAGAGTGAAATCGAATATTAAACCGCAGAATAGTCCTTTAAGTCCAGCTCTGTGCCAGGGGTCCAGACCAGGACACAAACAGCGGCAGCACTTTGAGGCAGTTTTAATCCTCCGTTTGGCGGTTCCTCTCCCTCTTGTAGTGCTGCAGCCATTCACTGA